>NC_035437.2:94793415-95008165 GCF_002127325.2 Helianthus annuus | reverse complement strand
TGATGTGATGACCATGCACTACCTGCGTTCACCAGCAGATTGAAGCAATATCTGGCCATCCTTTGAAACTTCATAGCTTGATCTCTATCCTGAACTAAGTAGTTGATTTCATGATCCTTCAAAACAATGATATCCGATCTGGACATATTTGTAATCCACATCGGATCGATTATCCTGAAGTTCTCCGAATTATCTCTGAATAAGATCACAGCCTCACCAGTATCCGCATCATAAACCCAGCAGCGGAAATTTCCAAGAAAGTCGGTCTTCATCTTTAACAGAGGAATCTTCTTCATCACCTTGGAGGATCGTATACCAAACGATAACGAGCGGTGTTAGTCTCTGGATCAAGTGTGAACCTGATCTGCTCGTACCTTGGAAACTGAGGCTTGTACAGAGGATCCTTCCAACCCAATCTTCTCTCTAACCTGATTTTCTTCGCAAAGAGATCCACCATTGATTCTTTAGCTCGATTGATTACATCAAGCTGGGCCAACACTGCCACATCATAATATGGAAGTGTGAGAATACTAAGGAGAGTTCTGAAGTACTGAAGACCCGTTTCTCTTTTCACAACCATGCAGTGCAGATCTTTGACAAACATCCAGCTAATAATCCGACCCCTAGCCTGATTTTTCTCCAACATCATGTAGTTAGCCTGTTCCAACGGGGCGAGCGGAGGAGGATTCCTAGCAAGGAAATCCGCTCGCCATTCATTAACAGTTTTCTCACGGCTTTCCTGAGCTGATGGCGAATCAGAAGAAGTATTGTCGAACTCAGCAGTCTTTGCAGAACAAATTCATCATCAAGGGCATTTACCTCTGCATCGTCCTTTCCAACATATACAGGACGTTCAGGATCAGAACTGATGAAGATTTCTTCAATTGTGGAGAAATCAGTTTGATCCTGTGCCAGAGGAGTAGCATCAATCAAACACTCAGCAACGTCATCCAAATCAGTCAACCTCGAAATCTGTTCATCTGTCATCTCAGAAATAAACTCTCCCTCTTCCAGTAGATTCACCCGTGACAGGATGAAAACTTTGAAACATTGAAGATTCAGGAGGATCTGTTGTAAAATGTTTCCGGTTCCAGGCTGATCTGTTCAGGGTTTACAGACATTTCCAGTGTTCAGTCTGCTCAGTTGGGCCTGTAGAAGCTGTAGGAGGAGTGCAGACGGAGTATCTGAAGATTACCAGATCCGCCTGCAGCACCGGATGCAGTTGCACCGGAGCCTGAGGCAGTTGTTTTGATCTGGATTAGCAGCATCATCATCTTGATCCATCCTCACGCCTTGCGGGAACTATTCCTAAGGTTTTGCACCTTTCGTTCCACAAAGTACCAACCCCTCGAATAAAACCCTATTGAATTTGCTGTACATGGGCTTGAAAGCCGCCATCAGTCTATCATCACGATTACTTACCAATCTCCTTCAATGCTTTCGCCTGAGTCTCCAAATTGGTACTATGTCTTTTCATAATTTCCACCTCCCTATCTCGTTCCCTATTTGCCTCTTTTAACCTTTCGATTTCTCAGCCTGTTCCTTGATCTTAACATTCTGAGCTTCAACAATTTTACATAGCTGGTTGTGTGCCACTGCATCTTGTTTTCGCAGGACACGATATTCTTCAATAGTTCTTGTGTGTCTACCAACTATATCACCCAATTCACTGATTTGTTCAATCAGGAATTGTACCTTGTCAAGCTTCAGAAAAACCAGACAAGGTTTTCTGCAGAGATGGCCTTAAAGGCTCAGGTCTTGAAGAACCAGACTGACCCAGCCTGACCCGAAGCACCTGTAGGACCAGTAATAGTGAGAGGTGGGTGAGCAATGTGTACCTGAGGTGGGAGTTGCAGGCGGCTGTTGATCAACAGTCGCCGTCTTGTGCCCAGAAGACCTCTGAGGGAGACGCCATTAGCTCCAGCGTCTCTTTTTCAGTAATTGATCACCAGAAGAAGGAACCTGCTGCATCAGGAGCAGATGAAGGCTGAACAGAAACAGGAACAGAGGTGTCATCAGTAGATTTCTTCTTTGAACGAACACCCTGTCGCTTAGCCTTCCTTTTCTTAACAAAACCTGGAGAAGTGAGCGTATAATCTTCATCATCTTTAATCGGAGTCTCCAGTATCACCCTTCTTCTTAATAGGTATCAACCGAGGGTTCCCGCATCTAATCAAATACTTTCATCATCCAAGGAGGAGGAGGATTATCATCCTCAGACGAAGAATCACCATCACCTGAACCTCCTTCCTCTTCGGAAGATGAACTGCTTTCATCAGTAAGCTTTCTCGGCTGATCTACCTTGCCCTTTCCCTTGTCAGTCGCAACCGAACCACGACTGACCAGCAACATTACCAGCACCACCATCACCACCAGAAACAATATGAACATCAGGATCAACAGACATATCCTGAACCTCTTCAGCAGCCACATTTATATCAACCTCAGTACTAGCTGCTGCACCAGAACTGCCAGCAGACCTTCTAGTTGCCTTGATTCCATGTTTAGCTGTGAGTTGCTCATCAGCCATAGCAATTAACGCTGGTTCTTCATTATCAGAAACACTTCCTTCACAACGCCATCTGTGATTCTGTGGAGCCTCATAGTCAGGAGCATTAAGATGACCAATCAGTTTCCTATCCGGATCCGATCCCTTGTAAACTCCCATAGACTTGAAAGATTAGCAGTGTGCGTTCGTTCATCGGATTCACAGGAAGCACATCTGCCTCTGCTTTAGCAAGATCAGGAATCTGATCATCTATCATCATTTGCAGAAATCGAGGGTATAACCAAAACTTGGTGTTAGTTCGCTGTGAATCTGACGAAAGTGGCCTCCGAGTGTTCTCCTTCAGATTATTGAAGATATACCGAGAAATGTTGAACGGCTTGTTCAGAATCAGCGCCGTAAACAATCCCGTCAAATCAATAGGAGACAAATCATACCCAGAGCGCTTGTTGCTTAGGCAATGAATGAGAATGTGCAGAAGGAACTTATATCGAAGCGGCAGGAACTTCTTGTTGATTTGATTGGTAAGAACGTTCTCGCTGTACTTAATCCTTAACAGTAACCCACGCTGACACTGTAGCTCTATAGACGTTGGGTCTTTCAGATTTATCTCCAAGCCGTAGACGTTCTCTGATAGAGTTTTCAGTAATAACCACTGGCCTTTCAGCGACTACTGCCTGATTACTTCCTTATCATCCACCGTTTCAACCCAGCTGTATTCCAGAAAGCCTTAATGTGAGACTGATATGCGACATGCTGAGTTGTGATAGCGTAATTGATGCGTGCCCTGTGAAGATATTCCATGATGCCAGAAAATTCCGGACTGATGCTTCCTTCCGGTTGTAAATACGCCACCATATTATGTCTAGATTCAGACATAGCTTCCAGCTCTGATTTTACCTTCTTGGTTGGTTTGGCCCGTTCCTTTTTCGCTGCCTTTGGTGCCATTTCTGCACATCACATTGACACGTAATAAGCAAGGGTCAAACAGTCAACATTGGAATTCCACACTTAGAAAATTTTCAATTTCTTGAAAAAATTCCAAGTGTTGAATTCTTCGAAGGATCCATATATCCATCGAAGGATTGAAACAAAGCACGAAAGATGGAAACCAGTTCGAAGGATGATGATCAAACTCGAAAGATGTTATTTATCTTGAAAGATGTCAACCTTATCGAAGGATCATCTTTCGAGCAATCAGATATTTTTGAAAGATATCATGATCATTCGAAGGCTGATCCAACGAAAGATGATCTTTCGAGATATCTACTATCTTTCGAGATTCACCTCGAAGGGTGCTGTTTAGCACATCTCTCGAGGTGATGACTCATCATCTTCCGTTCCGGCTACTGTTCAATCAGCGCATTTTTCCGGCAGGATTTCAGGTGTTTTTCCGGTGATTTGTTTTACATTTTATTCAAGTGAGTTTTTTATGGAAAAACAAGAACATTATCATCACCATTTCAAAACATCAGGATTTTAAACCAAAACGGACATTAACACAAACACATCCATCAATTTTAACCATAAACCCTAACTTTTTCAAACATCACCCTGTTTATCCAAACCAACATCAGTTATTAACATCAGTCATTAAGATTCAATCCAAACAATTTTGACATGCACAAACAGATACAATATCATCACATGATCATTAACATCACTGATTCATAACCTAAACATTCAAATTCTACAAAAAATAAGAACATTAAAGGATGAATAACATGATCAATGACATGTTTATGAAGTTTTTGTTTTGATGTTTGTTAACAGATTAAAACATAAACATCCTACCAAGTATCTTATGAGAATCCTGATGTTAACAAGTGATTTTGAAAATTTGGGCAGAGTTTCGAGAGAAATGAGAGGGTTTTGAGAAAGGTTTTTTTGAAACTGTTAAAGGTGAAAGAAGAAGAAGACACCTTTTATACTCTCACCTCGAAAGTCCAACCGCCTCGAAGGATTCAAACCATTCGAAAGATGAACAGTGTCTCGAAGGATGACCTTTTGATTTCGAAGGATCCGTATGAGTCTCGAAAGATCCAGATATTTGAAGGATCTGGATCGAAGGATACCAGATATTTTGGGATCCTTCGAAGGATATCCTTCGAACTATATCATCTTTCAAAGGGTCTAGTCAAACTCGAAGGATCAATTTGTCAAATCCTTCGTTGACCAGGCATCTTTCGATTGAGACTGTTGACATTCATTGACTATCTTGACCATCTGATCTTTCGAGGGCCAATGCTTCCTCGAAGGATCAGATTTCCCACCAACACTTGGATTTTAGGGAATTTCCAATTCAACCCTTCAAATTTTGAGGTTTTTCAATAATGACCATTTTGAAAGTTGTCCGTTATGAAGTTCTGCAGGGTTAGTTTTATGAAATATCTCGGCTTGTCAGGTATCGGATCGAGCACCAACATCAGTTAATCAAAAATAATGTTAAATTGAAAATCTTTTTGGATTTTGTGGTTTGATAAAATAAAAGGCAACAATTTTAAAATCCTTTGAATGTTATCAAACGACATCACCGCTAATGTCGTGCTGATATGCACCAAACGACAAAAACTGTTTAAAATTAAAGCAGTAAATTAAGCAGTAAGTAAATATGTACAAACACAACAATATTTTTGCGAGTTTCTGGCGAAGAGAATCATATCAGCTTGCGGTCTTTTGTCAAAACACACTTCCTTTTAAAAATTCTTTTACAGAGGTGGATAAGTATTCTACCACAATTACCGATATTGTTGTCCACTTAAACTCAGCGATCAAGTGTAATCATAATACAATGAGATACGTTTAAGGTATGATTTATACTTACCGACCGGTGTTCATCCACTCACGACACATTCCCGTATCAAGGTATGCACGAGAGTTCATCTTACTGGGGAGTATACCATTTATCATCCGTTTTAACGTATATATATTTACAATGTGAACAAGTCACTTATTTGAGTTTGAAAACAAGCCCTATGTGATAGAATCACTTATTGATGAGGAACTTGAGTTTCAATGCATGAGGGCACAGGAGCAAGTCCGTGAACAGGTCAGTACTTCCGTACAGCAGAGAGACGAACTTGACTCCCGGATAAATGTGATATTTTATCACTTATTTTGATGGACATGTGATTGTTTATCACTTATTGAGGTCGAATGCAGTATGAGATATGTACACGTTTGTATGGTATCATGGAAGAACTTAGACTTTGTCTTTTATAGAAACACCCATGATACCCAGATGATAAACAACATAAACCCCGAATATCTCAGAACCTCGGCAATCTATCAAACGAAATTTCGGTACCAAGACCATATGCCAATGAACGGTTCCCACGCGGTTTTCAGTCTGTTATGTTTATATCTCCTGCATATTTTAAAATGATCGTGAGTCTACCGGTACATCATTAGTAAAGCTACTTATCATTTTCTTTTTCTTTTGATTTCTGGAAACATGTTTCAACCGACCTCTGATGTAATATCACTTTCTCTTATATTGCCAAGAAACTCATTTTGTTTTTCTATTTTTTTTTTGTGTTTTTCTGAATTTTCTCCCCCTTAAATGCAGAAAGTAAATAAATTAAAGACATATTTTTGTATTTTTGTGGTTTTTCAATGTTTTTGTATTTTTCTTGAAACTTTCTCCCCCTAAAATTCAAAAATAAAGTGAAGTAAAAATATTTTTGGATTTTTGGTTTTTTAGAAAAATATTTACAAAAACGATTTCCTGATGTCGGTTACTCTTGCTTCACCTTAATGCCGTTTACCAAAAGTAAGTAATCAAATCTTGATTTATCAAATGCTTTGGTAAAAAGGTCGGCACGTTGGTGGTCGGTATGAATATGAACCACATCGATAAGTCTCTTTTCAAAACAATCACGTATGAAGTGATATTTAATATCGATGTGCTTCGTTTTCGAGTGCTGTACAGGATTTCTAGTGATCTGTAAGGCAGCCTCATTATCAACATAAATAGGAGTAGTTAGGAATTCAAAACCGTAGTCCCGCATCTGTTGTTGGATCCATAGAACCTGGGAGCAGCAACTAGACGCAGCAATGTATTCTGCTTCACATGTAGACGTAGCCACACATGTCTGCTTCTTGCATTGCCAAGTGACTAGGCGATTGCCTAAGAACTGACATCCTGCTGTAGTTGATTTTCCATCTTTCTTGCAGCCGCCGAAATCAGAATCACTGAAAGCTTTGAGATCGAAGTTATCATCCTTAGGGTACCATAACCCGGTGTCAGGGTAACTCTTCAGATAACGAAAGATCCTTTTGACAGCAGCATAGTGAGAGACCTTCGGATTCGCTTGATACCTAGCGAGAAGATAAGTTGGATACATAATGTCGGGTCTTGATGCGGTGAGATACATTAAAGATCCAATCATAGCACGATAGAGCGAAGAATCCACAGCATCTCCTTCGTCATCCGGAGTAATTCCATGATTCTGAGGAAGAGGAGTAGAAATAGGCTTCGAATCGGACATCTGGAACCGGCTCAAGATGTCCCCGACGTACTTGGTTTGATGAATAAAGATTCCAGATTCGGATTGATTAACTTGCAAACCCAAGAAGAACGTCATTTCACCCATCGCACTCATCTCGAATCGATCTTGCATCACCTTTTCAAATTCTTTACACAACTTATCATCGGTATAACCAAAGATAATGTCGTCGACATACACTTGTACCAACAGAAGATCTTCACCATTCTCTTTGATGAAGAGGGTACAGTCGATCAAACCCCGTCTAAAACCATTGCTGAGCAGATAGGTAGACAACGTTTCATACCAAGCCCGAGGTGCTTGATGAAGACCATATAACGCCTTGTTTAGAAGTAAAACCCTGTCAGGATGTAATGGATCTTCAAACCCCGGTGGTTGCTCGACATATACTTCCTCCTCGACTACTCCGTGTAGAAAAGCACTTTTGACATCCATCTGGTACACCTTAAACTTCTTGAAAGATGCGTAGGCTAGAAAGATTCTAATAGCCTCCAGACGAGCAACAGGAGCATACACTTCATTGTAGTCAATGCCTTCAATCTGACTAAAGCCTTGGACAACCAACCTTGCTTTATTTCGGACAACAATCCCACGGTCGTCCTTTTTGCACTTGAACACCCAGCGAGTTCCGATCTTTTTGTAGTTATCGGGCATATCAACCAATTTCCATACGCCCAATTTCTCAAACTGCTGAAGTTCTTCTTGCATTGCTTCCACCCAGGAATCATCCTTCAATGCCTCCTTCCAAGATTTAGGTTCTTCTTGGCTAACATAGCAGGCAAAGGACCATTCATTCTGTTGTCCCGATTCTCTTATTTCAGCATACAAGCCAGCATTTTCGTTGTTTCTGATTTGATTTCTTGTCCTTACACCACTGAGAACATCACCTATTATATTCTGCTGAGGATGAATGTTATGAATTCGGGTTTCAGTAACTTGAGGAACTTCAACATTTGACCTCAAGTTAGTGATATTTAAATTCCCGATATCATTCTGAAGCTGGTGAGTTGTAGAAGATGATGCATTTTCTTCTTGGATAATTTGCGCAGACACTGGATCCGTTGCTTCTGAAGTACCTTGAACCGGACGCAGTGCTTCACCATCATTTGCATCAACATACTCCTCATCTTCCGATGACAAATTGTAATCGACAGCATCATTAAACACCTCATTTGAAGCGAGATTGTTGACAGAAGAAGATGCTTGTGAGTCAACAATGATTGGACGAGCTAACTGAGAGCCAGTCGCATTCTCACTTTCAGACAACATTTGAGCAATTGCATTGTCATCATCAAATGTCGGCAGATTGAATGAGTCGAAAAGACCATCATAATCGAACATCCATGGATCTCCAGAAGGCTTCGGAGGATTAGAATATCTTTGAACTCTTACTTCACCCCATTCTTCAATCCTTTTGGTAGTCAGATTCCATACACGCAGATTAGGAGTAGCATACCCAAGGAAGTAACCTTCGATAGCTTTTGCACCAAACTTCCCATCAGGCTCAATCATGGTACATGGTGCACCAAAAGGTTCTAGATATTCCAAGTCAGGAGTCTTCCTGTGTAGGAGTTCGAAGCACGTTTTTCCATGTCTTTTCACTGTGAGAACCCTGTTTAACGTGTAGCAAGCCGAGGCAACAGCTTCAGTCCAGAATCGAACTGGAAGCTGAGACTCAACCAAACATGGTTCTTGCAGTCTCAATTAAGGTTCTGTTCTTTCTTTCAGCGACTCCATTTTGTTGTGGCGTGTACCGAGAGCTGTATTCATGAAGGATTCCTTTTGCAGTGCAAAACTCATCCATAACCCTGTTTTTGAACTCGGTACCGTTGTCGCTTCGAATTCGCCTCACCTTTAGATTATACAGATTTTCCAACAAGGTGATCAAATTCTTCAGAATTTCTGGAGTCTCGCTCTTGTGGACCATGAAGTCAACCCATGAAAATCTTGAGTAGTCATCAGTAACTACCAAGCAGAAAAACTTCTCCGTGCACACTCTTGTGTTTGACTGGGCCGAAAAGATCCATATGCAAACGCTCGAGTGGCATGTTGACAGTGTTAACCTTCTTCAATGGATGAGATTTCTTGGTCTGCTTTCCCTTTTGACATGGCACACAGACATCTTGAAGTTGAAAGTTCTTCACATTAACACCTCTCACCAAGTTGTTTTTGACTAGGTGATTCATTTTTCTGAGGTGAATATGACCCATCCGTCTGTGCCAAGAGATCGTCTCCTTTTCAGTGGCTTTTGAAATGAAGCAAGTAACTTGTTTTGACTGAGTTATTGCTTGGCTCATATCAAGGACATACAAATCATTAACTCTTGGTGCTGATAAGAGAATCCATTCAGCGGGAATCTTGAATCCTGGCTTCAGCACATAACAACCGGCATCATCAAAGTGCACGGTGAACTTCTTGTCGCAGATTTGAGAAACACTCAAGAGATTGTGATCCAATTGCTTCACATAATTGATCTTGTCGAAACTCACAATCCCATTAGAGATCATTCCCTCGCCGGTGATATAACCTCCCTTGTCGGCCAGCAAATGCAACATATCCTCCTCTTATACTTCGAACATCAAAGAGAAGACGATAGTCGCCAGTCATGTGCCTGGAAGCCCCACTATCAACAATCCAAAGACTATTAATAGTTCCTCCTGGAGCCGCCTGCACATGCAATTAACACATCAGTTTGAGAGGGGGACCCAAGCCTTTGTGGACTTGGGTCGTCCTTGATCATCAAGGAAAGTGATCTCAATCACTTGATGATTAGGAAATAAAACCTCTGGTGCTCCCCCTGACTTAATTACCTGTTTTTGTCTCCAAGCTTGTTGTCCTGTACCAGTATTTGTTTTAATTGTTTTTGTATTTACTGGTTTTACACTTGTAGGTTTAGCTTGTACAGGTTTTTCATCCTTGACCTCTGATTTTAAGGCCTTCTCAATTACCTTTTGTTCTTTTGTTTTACCTTCTTTTCCCTTTCTTTCAAGACACGTGGGTCTTGTTTCGGGGAAACCGGTTGTTTTTGGTAATTGGTTTCTTGGGGAGCACTTGTTTTTCCCTTTCAATTTTTTGCAAGTATGGGACAATATCTTAACAATGTGCCCAACTGTTCCACATTCAAAACACATTCTCCGCTCTACAAACCTCGGAGAAACGTGTTGATGACCAGACGAAGAACCAGATACTGAACTTTGTGATCTAGATGTGCTTGGACCTAAGTCACATCCATTGGTGGTGTTGGGTATAATTGTTCTCATCATTTCTCTTTAAAAATTCTAACTTGTTTTACAAATTCAATGTTTAGATTTATTTTGAAATGTTTCAAGTTTGTCCGTACCCTTTGATCCAACAAAGTTCACTTTTCTGTTCTCTTTTCTTAGCCTGAGCTCTTTTGTTTTGCACCCTTTGAACCTTAGGTTGCTCAACCTTAGATTGTTGAATTTTAGGTTGTGCAGCCTTAGGTTGAGGAGCCTTAGGACTGCTCAACTTTAGGTTGTTGAACCCTTGGTTGTTCAGTCTTAGGCTGCTGAGCCTTTGGTGCTTGAGCATTCTTGTTTTGAGCCCTCTTTTCTTGTTACCTGGCCCTTACCCTTTCCAGAATTCACTTGTTGTTTTCGCTCAACTGGCAGTTTTTGGTTTCCGTATTGTTTTCTAATTTAGCTCACACGGAATTGGTTCACATTGAGTGACCGTCACTTTGTTACCTTTGTTTCCCAAAAACTATCAGTTCGTCCTTCAAAAATTTTCTCAATTAAATCTTGATTTACATTTTGATTGGAAATCTCTATCAGAATAAATTTTGCTGTCTCCCTTGAGCGTATACAACAAGTTATTCTTTTTCACTGCTAGGTACACTGGGCTTCATTGCCTTTGGTGTTTCAGCCTTACTCGGTTTCACTGGTGGATCACACAAGATGTGATTCTCAATTGGAATGTCTGGTGTAACCGAGTTAGGCTGTGGTTTCTCATTTTCTTCAGATTCATCGTCCGAAGACTCAGCATCCTCAATAATCGGAGGACTCTGTTCTTAAACAGACGATGAATTTTTCACATTCTCAGATTCAGATTGCCCCGAGGATGATGTACCAGTGTGAACCCGAGGCCTGCTGCAAAGTCATCTAGACCGAGTGGCACAGTAGGTTTCAAAACGGGGCCATATCCTCGTCATTAGGCCGACTTGGAGTAATTGTGATTCATCGGGGAGGACATGATTTGTAACCAATACATTTTGTATCCCCCTTTTTCCTTTGGACATCAATAATGTGATCCAAAACATAGCGGGAATTGGAAATAGCTTTCCAATTTCTGCTTGATTGTTTCACATTCACATCTAGCTGTAGCTAACTCTACCATTTGTTTCTCAATTGTTGTCAATCAAATTATTATTAAGCATGTTGTTTTCTCAAAACAGCTTTTGAAAGTTCAGAAACATCATGTTTTAATGACGCAATTGTTGCTTTAAACTCCTTTCATTTCTTGTTAAAAACAAGTTAGCCTCAGTTGCTTTAGAAAGATCAACAATCAATTCTTTGATTGTGTTTGTGTGTGATTTCAAAAAGACTTTCCTTTTCTGCATATTCTAGACATTTAGCACATTCAACAGCAGCAGAAATAGAGTCAGATTTAGAATCACATACCTGAGAGGTTGGTCCTTCAACATGAGCCATGAAGGCTGTATGAAAAGAAAAAGATCCATCTTCAGAGAAAAATTGAGAAAAGCTTCTCAGAAGTTCCAGCAGCTTTCTGGCAAAGAATAGATCTTCTCTTGCATAATGCTTCAGCATCAGCCAATAGCTCATCAACCTCCAGATCTAAAGCCTCAACTTGATAGATCACAAGCATCAAAGTGATTCCCATCCATACTTCCACTATAACCCGAGCTATCTTCATCTTCTGAAGATTCACCAGCAGACCACGGGTTCTTCAACCTTTTCAACCACCTTAGCATAACATGCTGTTCCACCATTTCCTCCTTCACCAAGCTGAAGATTCCAGTTGCAAATCTCATCAGCTTGAACAACTAATCCTCTGTGGGGATTAGAGTTTGCGGTTCCAGATGTATTTTCCTCCCACGGGAACTATTTGTTCTGTCAGAATTGTTCTGTTGTTGCTGAGGCTGTCTTTGATTCCTGAACGGGATTCTGATTGCCTTGCTTGGGTGGCTTCTGACATTCCCGCTTGAAATGACCCTTTTCACCACAGTTAAAGCAGGTGACAAGCATTCTTATCAAAACCATACTTGGTGTTGTTGTTGCTTTCCAAGTGGTTCTCCCCGTTCTCTCTATAAATCTTTAGCTCTTACGAATAGCACTAGCAAGAGCCCACTTTATATCCATCATCTCAAAACTCTTCTTTATCAACCTGCTGATAATCTTCGTTGGTTAGGTTTGATATTTCCAATCTGACCCGCAACCAACCCACAGTAGGCGCTAACCAAGGTGTTCAACATCTCCATATGTTCATATGGCTATCTCAACACTGACTTTTTGAAAAAATTGGAAGTATCCAATCTGACAGTGGTTCGGATTGGAAGTAGCTTGAAAGCTTGAAGAACTTCCATAAAATCCCTGCTGTTGTGGTTGTTGCTGTTGAGCTCTGTTAGGATCCAAGAAAGGCGGTGGAGTGAATTGTTGAGCTGTCTGCTGTTGTTGTTGTTGAGAAGAAGAATCTGGTCTTGAATACATCATGTGTATGCTGAAGGATCAAATTGATTTGCTGTTGGAGGTCCGGTGTTGGAGATGAACGCTGTTTGAAGCTTAGCATGCTGAGAAGCTGGCTTTTCTCCAGTAATACCACCTGCAATCCCAAAATACATCTCTGGATTCTGAGGAGTGATTGTTCTTTTCGCCTTGAGCTTTTCTTCAACATCTTTGTTTTCCAATTTCTGTATTAGCTCATAAATGGTAATTGTATCCAGAACACCGTTTTCCTTGAGAATCTCAAGATAACTGCTCCACTTTGCTGGTAAGGCATCAGCAAATCTCTTCACCATATCTTGTGGAGTGGCAGAGACTTTGAAGGCAAACATTTCACTCAACAGATGGTGAAATCTTGTAGACAACTCTGCTAGACCTTCATTCTCCATGCAGGTAAAACCTTCAAACTCTTTCTTTAGCAGCTCCTGCTTGATCTTCCTTGATTGAGCATTTCCTTCACACCTTAACGTGAGCATATCCCACAAACTTTTGGTAGTCGTACAGTAGACGAATTGGTGGTATATATCTCTGTGAAGAGCCTGCGTGAGAATCATAAATGCTTTCTTTTCCAATTCAAACTTCTTCTTATCTTCGTCAGACAGTGTGCTGTAAGTTTCTGGATTTGATCCTGCAACTTCCAACTCATTTTCAAATGAAGTGAAGAAACACATCCATAAGTCTTGACCTTGCCCCTGAACATAAGTTCTCAGCCTTTCTTTCCACCATCCCCAATCATTGATGTGATTAAGCTTTGGCGGTTTCGTGCTTGTACCAGTTTCACTATCGTTCTGCATCATTGCTTGAATGCTGTTGCTTTGATTAGTGACCAATGCCCATTGATTTGCAGTTATCATTGCAGCTTGAGTTGGGGCAATAGCCTGCATCCATGCAGTTTTGTTGAACTCTGGCGCAGATTGCGTGGTTGATGATTGCGTAGATGATGACTGTGGAGTCAAAGTTGTTGTAGTCCACGCAGAAGGATCCCATTGACCGTTTGTTCCCATTTTATAATTTAATATATTAGGTGAAAATTAACTTTAGAAAAATTGATTTTCACAAACTATGTTAAAAATTTCGAAGGATAACAAACAGCCAAGGATGTAGGATCGAAAGACCTGAAATTCACAACTGTTAAGTCTAAACAAATAAGACTCGAAGGATGCACGAAAGATGACACTTGTTCGAAGGATCAACAGTGTTCGAAGGATCACTGTTGAGATTCGAACAATAACCTCGAAAGATAACTTTGAAAGATTCACCTACACGAAGGATCCTTATCTTTCGAAATGAACAGTAACTCGAAGGATGTATCTTTCGAAAAGATTCCTTGACTCGAAGGATAACTCACTGACTTCGAAGGATGTTCGAAGGATGGTTATCTTTCGAATCTCCTTGATCGAAGGATGATCTTTCGAGCTCGAAAGGTATCTTTCGACGGTCTGACACACTGACAGAAAGGACGACAGGTTGGTGAAAAGGTGATGTGGTTGGTGACCAACTTTCGGCAAAGAGGATGATCTGACAACAACTTTTCACCAAGTCAGATTTGACTTTGAAAATAATGCCCAAAAAGGAAGCTTCTTATCCACACCAAGCAACCGGAGTTTGACCGGAATATTGGCCGGAAAACACAAACCTTTTCAAACAAGATTTTTAAGTTACCCAAACCTTCCCGTAACACACCCGGTTAGTTTAGAACACGTTTTTATGGTTAAAAATGCAAGAAACACACTAAAAACGGGTGCTAAACCAAGAAAGTTTTTGTCCAAACACAACCAAAGTCTTGCACAAACCCGGTTTTAACAAGGAAAAGAGCCACGGCTCTGATACCACTTGTAGGTCCCTCGGAGGTTGAGGATAAACCTATTCCTTGTTATGTTCAACACTAGCAGTGCGGAATCCAAGCTAGAGCAAACCGTAGTTTAGATGAAAGCAAAGAACAAGAGAAAGAGTAGACAAGCAAAGTATCAAAGTTTTCTCTTGTATTTCAGTGGACACGGTTACAGACCTTGACCAAACTGAAATACTCTCTTACAAGACTTGGGTTCACACACAAAAGCTCTCAACACTTTGAACAAAACTTACAGAACTATGTGAAGTGAAACCCTCATGGGATATATATACCCATAACAGACAACCATGCACGAAGGATCATATTCTGGTCGAAGGATCATCTATCGACCAGAAATGCCATCGAAAGATCTCGAAGGATCCAACATACCTCGAAGGATGGTATATCCTTCGAGGTCCATCGATCCATCGAAACATCATCTTTCGAGGTCATCGAAGGATACAATCCATCCTTCGATGACATCCTTCGAAGCATATTAACTTTCAAACACTAAGTGTTGATGTTTGGCCAAGTCAAACCAGGAGGATGGTTGACTTGGTCAAACACACATTCCAACACATAAACAACACAACAAAGACGTAAACACAACAGACAAAAGACATCGTTTTATACATTACAAAATACAGACAAAGTACAGACACAAAGTGCACCAACACATGAAAATGCAATTCTATTGGTCAGTACATTGCAGGTTCTAGAAGATTTGTTGTGCACGTAATCGCGGTTGCGAGTCGCAACCTTTGGTTGCGACTCGAGACCACATCAAGTCTTGTCGAGATCTCCCGGTTGCGAGTCGCAATCAACGCGTATCGAATCCGGTTGCGAGTCGTAACCATTGCTACTAAGTCCGAAACCGCTAGTTGCGAGTCGTAACCACTGGTTGCGACTCGTAACCAAAACGTGATAAACCGAGACCTCGGTTGCGAGTCGTAACCTCGGTTGCGAGTCGCAACCACCCTTATCTCGACTGGACTATTTTGGTGTATATTGGGCTTTGACTGTTTGGGGCTTACTGTTGACTGGGCTGCATGTTTGTCCTGCTGATTATATGATAGGGCTGACCCAATAACCCGACTGTTTGTGTATTCGCATGTTATACGTGTTTGCTTTATATGTTTGCCGTACGTGTTCGCTATGTGTTTACTTTACCCGACTTGACCCATATTTGGTAACCATGTTAGGAGTGGTGACCAACATACTTGACCGGGTAAATTATCTACCGAGCAACCCAAGGTGAGTTCACAACTTAAAAGCATGCGTTCCGGTGGTTTGGGACACGAGACTAAAACAACCCTATCCCTTGTAAAGGGGACACCATTTACATTCCTTCCCTAGTTACTGAGAAACAAACTTACTTTTCCTTCCCTTGTATTGGGAAACCTTTTAGTTAATTACTGTTTATACGAAATGCAACCAGACGGCACTAAACGCAACTCTATCACTCAAGTCCCTACTATAAATCATTAGTCCGCCGGGGCCAGGCGAACGGGTTATTAGTTGATAGCGCTATTTTAGGTCTTACCAACCTCACACCGTGCCATGGTATGGGATCGGTCGTGAACTAATGTACTCAGGCATCCGTCAATGATGATAGAACATTGACATCGGGGCATCCTGCGGAAACGCAAACGGTTACCTAGTGTTCGGTATTGGAGAAACAGTTTTATCGCTAACTTTTGGGGTAGCTCCCCATGGCATGTATAAACGGATAAATTAACTGGTGAAACAAGTTTTTGGTAATTAAAACTGGACAACTAGTGGACTCACTCAGCATTATTGTTGACCCCTTACTGCATCTTTGCATGGTTTGCAGTAGTAACCAGTGACGAGGGAGCTTGCTGCTTGGGAACGAGTAGTGTCTGTCCACCCTTGTGTTGGGTGTTACCTTATTTTGAACTATGAACTTTGTTTAAACTACCTTACTTATGCTTCCGCTACGTATTACTGTTTGAACTTGAAACCTTAAACTCTGAACTTGATATTTGCTAATCTTATGGTTAGTAAGTATTACTTTTTGTTATCAATTTAATTATTCAGTATAATTGGTAGCTGGATCCTGGTCAGTCACGCCCTCGAAGCGGGTTTATCCGCAGGTGGAATTGGGGGTGTGACATTGAAGACCAATTTCAGTCCCAAATCAAAATCCGAACATAGATTAGTGATCACCTCAGTGAAAGGGATCATAAGGTATGTAAATTTTGTAGAAAATTCTCTCACTAAATTTCTGAATGAACATCGGAATTCGAATTTGATGTTGCCATGGTAGTTGTTTGGAATGAAATAGTGTCTAGGGATAAACCCTAGTCAATTACTTGTTGGAATTTGCCTATTTCTTGTGAAATTCATAATCACCATTGAAGGTGATAAGTGGGCTTTGTAGAAACATGTTGAACACTAGGATTATAATGTTATCTTAGTGTAATTCGAGTTCTATGAAACATGTTCAGATTTGATTAATGTGAAAATTGATGTGAATTTGCCTAAATTGATGTTTATCTTGGCTAAATGACAAATATTGAACTTAATTATAAGTGTGAGAAATTGTGCCTTCAAGGTGTTTGTGAAAATGCCTAAAAGAAGATAAAAACTGGAAATTTTGAGCTAAAACGCGTGTTTGTAGAGTTATGGAAAAATTATGCGTTACATGTAAACAAAGAGTTCTAAAAGGGTTGTGATTAAACTCTATAGGAAAGGAAACCGGAGCGTCAAGTGGACAAGCCGGTGGTGACACGCGACTAAAAGGGGTGCTTTGAAAGGTATGTGACTTTAGTCCGGTGATATTATGCATAAATGTTAGAAATTAGTGTTATTGGTGTCATAGCGTAACGTACGTGTTTAATGTGTCATTGAAGTGGCGAAGCCCACTCGATAATCAAACGGGTCAAAATAATGGTTGTGAATAGTTTGGCTTATCATTAAAGTGATGGTTTTCACTCGACAACCAAGCGGGTCAAAATTATGCCTTTAAAAACAATCATGTGTGTAGAGACTTGAAAGACTCATATTGTCTAGTGTTGGATAGTAATACACCAACAAATTGGTTGTGCTAATTTAAGTTTTACGAATCCGAGATATCGAGTCAAATGGTAGAAATCCATTATAAGTGTTGCTTGAAGTGGTATGCTTGAATTTTAGAAAACAAGCATGAAAATTCTAGTGTGAGCGTAAAAGCCATGAAATGGCGCGAATATGCCAAGATTTACTAGTTTGGGGAGTCGGGTAATTATGTCTAGTATGCCTTAGAACTGAATATTGATATTATGCACACCTAGTTAACGGGTCGAATAATAGAAACAAGGATTCTGTGAACCATTGGTTCATAATTCGGGTTTCGTTAAGTGAAACTCACATGGTTAGATCCGTAATTTTAATACGGACATATAGGAAAAAGAATCGGTAAAAACGGACAAACAGATAAGAAGTTATGCTTGTTTAAAGTTTGAATTTTGAAAAATCCGGAGCTGGGAAAATATGCAGGTCCAGTTTCTGGACCTGCTGGAAAACGTACTCCTCGCACCACACGACGAGGGCACAAGGTTCTGGCGCGACACGCCTGCGGCACGCGAAAGTGTTGACTGAGTCTGGCGCGTAGCGCGACAGATCTAAAAATCAGAATTTTATTATTTTTTTTTATTTTGTTGTATTTTGTCATTGGGGCTTGTCTAGGCTCGGTTAACATTGTCAAAACTAATTATTTATGTGTTTTGACTCAGGTGATGCTCGTTTGTTTCGGATGCCGATCAAGCGTGAAATCAAGAACCGAACAACATTTTTGAAGCTTCCGCACTAATCTAAACATGTCTAGACAATGTTATCTTGTAAAACTAATATATGTGAATGTTTAAAACTAGATAGTTTGGTCATGCTAAATCGCTAAAACAATGTACATCTTAACTTATTAACTAAGTTTTTGCTAATTATGCATTTTGTTTTAAAAGATTTGTATTTTATGATTAAACAATGGAATAAATAAGTTGACTATTACAAGTTGGTAATCAGAGCTCAAGGCTGTTAACAAAGTGTGTTCGGTTCAAGCTTGATCAAGCATCCGGTAAGAGCTAATTGTTTTAAGTAGACTTATTAAATATAGAAAGGAAACATGAATTGACGTGCACGGGAAAAGTGTCTTAACACACTCAAAACCCGGAAAGTGCATTAAATAAGAAGGTTAAAACAAGTTATAAACTTGACTAAACCGAAGTAAATAAACCATATGCTATAGATGAAATGTTTAACGGTTGGTGTAAACATTTCAGTTTTAAAGATGACGAATAAAGGTAATGATGATGCGGTGCCGATAGTCACCGAGCGAATGAAAGAAGTGATTGCCGAGGAGGTAGGAAAGGCAATTGAAAATAGCTTATCCGGTTTCATAGATAAGATTCAGAACGCGGTACTATCGATAGTTGATGAGAGAATCAAGAAGTTGGAGGATAGTACCAACATAGCTAAAGAAAAGTCGCGAGAACGCAAGGGCTGCTCATACAAGGAATTTATGGCATGTAAACCACAACTTTATAATGGAGAGGTGGATCCGATAATATGCCATTGTTGGTTAAGCGATATTAAGGGGGTATTTGAGAGAACCTACTGGGACACGAATGACTTCGTAGCTTATGGTACGAGTCAACTTAGAGGTCAGGCAAAGGATTGGTGGGATAACAAGAAAAAGGAAATCGGAAGCGAAGTGGCTAGGGCAATGACCTGGGACGAGTTTAAGGTACCATTCCTTAAACACCACAGTTTCCGAGGCGGTTATCAATCGAATTAAAGAGGAATTCATTTAGCTTAGGCAGTAAGGTGAATCTATCGATAAGATCACGGGGATCTTTCTCTACAAAATTGAGGTTTTTGATGAGTTCGTGACGTCTGAAGAACAGAAAGTGTATTATTACTATATAATGCTAAGTGCAGAATATCGTGAATTTTATAACTCCCTCGAAGTACGAGACTCTCACCGAAATCATTAATACTGCTCGTGAAAGGGAGTTAGAGCTGAAGAAGCAGATAGAGAGAGGGGAAAAAAGGGCACAAGTTGTTAATCCAAGCCCTACGAAAAAGGCGCGTACGACTGAGTCGTCAAAGAAACAGGAGGGAAAAAGCGGGTCGCCAAGCTGCAAGGTATGCGGGAAAGGGCACAAGGGTGAGTGCGGTTTAAAATGCTACCAACCGGGTCACAAGAAATCGGAATGCCAGAGCTAGTCGGGAAAAAGGATGGCAAGGATTCACATACGGAGACTCCAAAAGCAAAAGCAAAAGCAAAAGCAAAAGCAAAAGCCAGATCCTTCCAGTTAACTGCAGCTGAGGCGAAGGTGAACCCGATGTGGTCTCAGGTATATTCGCCATAAATTCAATTCCCGCACATTTGTTATTTGATACGGGTGCGAATAAATCATTTATTTCACATGTATTTATTCGACATCCTTCATTTCGAATAGGTAGTGGATAGATTGACGAAAAGTGCTCACTTCATTCCGATTCGTGAGACTTATACATCCAAAAAGATGTCAGACGTATATACCAATGAAATAGTGGCATGCCACAGGGTACTGATATCTAGTGTGTCCTACAGAGATACCAGGTTTACTTTGAACTTTTGGCGCGAATTCCAAGAACAAATGGGAACTAAATTGTTCATTAGCACCGCGTACCATCCACAAACGGATGGACAAAGTGAAAGAACAATACAGACGTTGGAGGATATGTTACGGGCATGCATTATCGACTTCGAGGGTAGTTGGGATGTCTATCTACCATTGGCCGAATTTTCATATAATAATAGTTACCACGCAAGCATCGGTATGGCTCCGTATGAGATACTTTACGGTAGAAAATGCCGAACCCCGGTGGTTGGGGCGAGGTTGGTCCATGCGAGCTTGCACATAAGGATGTAGTCCATATCACGATGAGAAGATTGATTTGGTCTGAGCCCATTTGAAAGCGACTCAGGATCGACAAAAACCATATGCAGATAAAAGAAGTGTTGATGCATGGAATGTCTGTTGACTACGTCTACATCACGTTTAGTCAAGATTGGTCAAATTAGGAGCTAGAAAGTCAAAATTGTATTTTATTATTTAGTTTCGCTTTTTATGTACACTTAGCTAGAAGTTTCCACTTATATGTCATTAGATAGTTCGCTTATAGGGTTAGGTGATAGGTTCGCTTATACGGACATGTCGTATAAGCGGAACCATGCATAGTATGTATAGTCATTCAAGCGAACCTGATCAGTAGTGTTGTACATTGGAGCGAACTGTTGTGTGCTTTTGTTACCTGAAACTCTTGTCAAATCAATATTAGAAAGCAATAAAAGGAAAGGAATTGAATAGGAAAGCTGTTGTAACTTCATTTACGTTGATTCCGCCTTCGTATGTGAAGATGAACGTTCTCTACTGACTATTTAGGGTCAGAACACGGTCCAACAAGTGGTATCAAGAGCTCAGGACGGGAGTTCATACTACTACAGCTTGATTCTACCCGATTTTCTCTGATTTCTTACTCACTTTCTCTCATACTTTTTCGATTTGAAGTGTTCCTACGGTTGAAATTGTTGATTTTTTAGTATACAGTGCGAAACATTGTAATAACAAACCCTAGAAAGTTTCAGATTAAAACTTGGCTTAAAAATGATTAAAATTGGGTAAATTGTGAGATCCGCTTATACGGACATCGATAGGTCCCGCTTGAAATACAATAGTTCCGCTTGAAATTACATATTAGATCCGCTTATTCGGACACTTTCGCTCGTACGAACAGAGTAGATCCGCTCGAACAAACAAATTAGGTTCGCTTGAACGGACAATTTTTCACTTCCGCTTATCTGGACTGAGCAGATTCGCTTGAACAAACAGTTTGATAGTTTCGCTCGAACGGACACTTACCAGGTCCGCTTATTTGGACAATTTACCTGGTTCGCTTATTCGGACATTGGAGTTCCGCTTTTCTGTCACCTATCAGTTTCGCTTATTTGGCATAATAGCTGATACTTTCGCTTATCAGTCACTTTTGTTCAAAACTTTGGAAATTTTTCTAAGTGTTGGTTGATTTTGCAGGTACATTCAAGATGGATGATATATTCTTGAACCCGTTCAGTGAAATGTACGCGTTTGCAGGAAATTCCGGAAACGATGATACTTCATCAAGTAACACGAATGAAAATTCGACGGTTGTGAAGAAAAAGGAAGCTTGGGAATCGGAAAGTTCTTTCGGAACATTTAACAAACCCCCAAAGCTAATGGCTATCGAAGAGTATAGTAGATGGTCGAGAAAGTTTGAAGAACGGCTATGAACATGGAAGAGTTTGAAGAACGGCTATGAACATGGAGATAAATCTGGTGAAATATTGACCTCAGCCGAGGAGATTGATTCATTTGTAGCCGAACAGAAGTGTATAGCGTTGTTATTTCAGTCTGTTCGTGAAGACATAATCTCACTGATAGATTATAAAAATGCAAAAGATCTTTGGAAGAAATTAGAAAAGAAATGTATAGGTAGTGAAGAGATCAAGAAAAAAAAATGAAACTACTTAGGAAAGAGTTTGACATGTTTGGGTGTCTAAAGAACGAGTCGGTTTGTAAAATGATAGAACGATTTGGTCATCTGAAGCTGGAATTGGCAAGGCATGACATCAGATATTCTGAGGAAGATCTTATCGACAAGTTGTTTGATTCGTTGCCAGACGAGATAGACGAGATGGACTGGAGATATTATGCGTTAATGCTAAAGAATACCATCAAGGCACCAGAAAAGTTGACATTAGATTTACTGATTGAGAAACTCGAGAGTCACGAGTTGGAGCCAAAAAATACATTAAAAGTCAATCACTCATCTTACCAGCAGAATTTGGATCTATACTATCCGAAAAGCATGATGCCAAAAACAACTTCTCCCAAAACTGCGTTTTCTGCTGAGAATGTGTCGACAGCAAGCAAAGAAAGTAAAAGCAGTCAAAGTAGTGGAAGTCACAGTGGTTATCACGGTGGATCTTCATCATCTGCAAGCCATTCTGATGCGAAGTTTTAATGCAACATTACAATAGATTTGAAGAATGCACAGAATTTTGACGAGGAGTCGGCTAAGCAGCAGATGGTCTTCTTGGCGTCGGTGTTAGAATCATATGAAGGGTTAGTAGCTGGGAAGATCGGCAACACAAACCTAACGAAAGAGGACTATGACCAAATAGATCCTGAAGAAATGGAGCTTATAGATATTCATTGGGCTATAGCCAGTGCTGTTCGTAGAGCACAGCGTTTTATGGAAATAACTGGCAGGAAGACGATTGGTGGTCCATCTACCAAGCTGGGGTTCTATAAATCCAAAGTGACGTTTTTCAAGTGTAAGCAGAAGGGTCACTTTAAACGAGAATGCAGAAACGCTTATGCTGATGAGTCGGAGAACCCTTTCAGAGATGATTACTACAAGAAGGCGATTTATCATCAGAATAAATCTGAGCCGCCTAGATTAAAGCAGGCTGAAGATAACAGAGACAAATCTACGGCTCTTGCGGTGACCTACGATGATGAGGGGTATGATTGGAGTAAAGAAGTTCTACCGGAAGAAGATGCGGTTGGTTACGCATTCATGGCGAAAAACGATGAACCTATTCCGTGGAAAGACAATCGTACTAAAGAGCAGAAGTATAACTATAGGAAAATGATTGCTGAAAACAGAATCATTAGAATTTCTCGTATCTATTTGGATGCAAGAAGAGCGAGAAGATGGGATCCGGACAGGGAGTGTTATCTTGATGAGTATGGAAATATTGCGATCGATGACAAAACGCTTGATCTGGATGCCATCATCAAGGAATTAAAAGAAGAGGATGAGTATTGGCAGAACAAATGGTGGGGAACTCCAACCGAGAAAATGAAAGAAGAAGAGAAAGAGAAAGAAGAAAAAGAAGAAAAAGGAGAAAGAAGAGATCGAGAAATCAAAGAAGATTGATACTGGAGTTATCGATACAACGCAGGAGTTGACTGCAGAGAACCCGGGAAAAATGGCTGACAAAGTGCTAGCTGCTAAAGCACTTGAGGTAGACTCTAACTCCGTGTCTGAGTCAAAAGGCCAGGTCAGTCCAAACTCGTCAACAAATGCGTCAGGTAAAAAGATCGAAGCAAATGCTGATTGCAAAAATTGCAACAAAGGATGCAAATTTTGTAACACTGTCACGTATCTCAACGGTGAGAAAGTTAAAGATCTGACAACAAAGGTCAGAAGCGTTGAGAATCAGATTCTTGCGCGTGACAAAACAGTTAAAGCTTCAACTGAACGGATTAAAGAATTAACTGCTCAAATTGAAAATGATAAAATTGAACATGAAAAAGTTAAACAAGAAAATGAAAAGTTAATTCTTGAAAACCATCAGATTTCTGAAAATTTTGAAAAACTCAAAAGCACAGTGAAAGATAGTGATGATCAAAATGGTAAAACTTTTAAAGAAAACGAGCATCGAAAAGCAGTGCTGAGAATAAAAGAAGAATCAATCAACAAACAACTGGATGAAATCGCTAATTTGAAATATAAAGTTCAAGAGGCTGAAATTGAAAACGAGCGAATCCAGTTGAAGCTTAATAGCTATAGCTCCGCAAGCTTTGTGTTGCAGCACATTGTTCCCAAATCCATCGGGAAAAACAAAGCTGGCGAAGATGTGTATTCTGATGGAACCTGGGTGGGTTTTCATAGAGTTCCACCACTTGTTCTTGATAACTACATGAAAAAACAATCTGGGTTGGTTGAACTTAAGGAAGAAAGTGAAGTTAAACTTCCGAAGAACATTGATGTCACGTTCACATCTTCCAATGACGATAGTGTCCAAAATGATATTGTAAAAGGTGTTGTTGAAAATGTGCTTAAAACAGATAGTGACACTACTGAGGAAGATGGGTGTTTCTTGGACAAATACATTCCGAAACAAAAGTCCAAGAACAACTTAAGTGATGAACCTACTCTTGTCATGTACAAGATGTCAGGAACGGATAAGTTGTTTTCGGATTCAGAGTTTCCGATTGAGAATGTAAACATGAACAAATGACAAATGTTTTTCAAACTGGTCGAAGTTGAGTTGTCAGCAGTGAACAATCTGAGTCAAAAGAAAAGTAAAATGAGGTTTGAGAAAGAAAAGGTTTACAACAAGAAATCTGTTAATCCACCGCGTTTTCACAATAACAACAGAAACAACTGGTCGAGTGGTTATCAAGGGGGTAAATTGTATCAGAAAAGAAATGTTCCAAACAAGAGGTTTGTCGAGAAGAAAAGGTTTGTGAACAGTTCGAGTTCACTTGCTGATGAAGAAAAAGAATTTTTTTTCAAAATCAAACAAAGAGTTCTTTGAGAAAAGAGCTTCTCAGTCTCAGTCTGAAGGCACAAGTCAAGTGGCTGATACTCGAACTTGCTTTAGATGTAATCAAGTTGGTCACATTGCACGAAAGTGTACCAACGTGAAGCCTAAGACCGAAACTGTGAAGACTCAACAAAAGAAAGTTGATGTGAAGGGTAAAACACCAATCGTTGTTCAGAAAAAGAGTGTGAAAAATGAACCCGTAAAGAAGTTGGTAACTAAAAACGACAAATTTTACAAAAGGGTTGCATTATCTCAACAGGTTTGGAAACCCAAAATTGAAAAGAAAATTTCAACTTCTGAAGTGAAAAAGGCTGAAGAATCAATTACGGTTGATTATGATGCAAATTTTCCACCTCTCAAGATTGAAAATTTCAAAATTCAAATTGCGAGAGTCAAGGTTAAACCTAAGGCTGATGAGGCCAGGGTGGATTCGATGTTTAACTAAGTAGTTTGAATTGCCGGAGCTTCCTGGATCGTGAAGCATGAATCGGCATCTTTCTTGAAGTTGTTTAAGTCAAAGTTTGTTATGTGCAGGATCTTCGAAAACTTGTATCCAGATGGATCATGGATAGTGGAGCTTCGAGACATACGACAGGGAACACTGCGTTACTGTATGATGTGAGAAATATAAATGGTGGTTACGTAGGTTTTGCTGGTAATCAAGGAGGAAAGATTATAGGTGAAGGAACGTTATCCAACGGAATCGTAACGTTTGAGAGAGTTAACTACATCGCTGAGCTGGAGAACAATCTGCTGAGTATCTCCCAGATCTGTGACATGATGTATACTACTCACTTCACTGACAAAGAATGTTTGATCTTGAAACCGGGTTTTGTGATACCTGAGGAATGGATCATCATGAGGGCACTAAGAGTCAATGATCTGTACGTGTTGGACATGAGTGTAGCTACTACAACCACGGGTCAGGCTCATTGTTTTGTGTCCAGAGCAACGGAAAACGAATCAAGATTGTGGCACCGGAAAATGAGGCATATTCACCTAAGGAAGATGAATCACTTGGTGCATAATGATTTGGTCACAGGAGTTTATGTCAAAGGTTTTCATCTGGAAGGGGAGTGCATTAGTTGTGTCAAAGGCAAACAGAAGAAAAAGTCACACCCTACAAAGCAAGTCAATTCAGTTTCAAGACCTTTGGAAAGACTTCACATGGATTTGTTTGGTCCAGTGAATGTCAAGAGCATTACAAGAGATTACTACTGTTTGGTCGTGACTGGTGATTATTCCAGATTTTCGTGGGTTTCATTTTTGAAAACGAAAGACGAAACATTTGACAGTTTAATGGCGTTGTTTAAAAGAATTGAGAATCTGTACCAGAGGCCTATCAGCAGAATTAGAAGTGATAATGGTACTGAATTCAAAAACAGTAAGATGGAAGAATTTTGTGATGTGTTGGACCGTTGTTTTGACCCGAAAAGTCAGTCAAGGTAGCGCATCATCACATATAAAGGTGGAATCAGTACATGTGATGTTACAACAGCTTGTCCTTTCAATTCCACTGCTTTTATTGCTTTATAATGTAATTTTGACAGAGTTTCGCTCCAGAGAACTATCAAAGCATATGAGATCCGCTCAGAGAACACACCTATATATAGCCTAGTCGGTTCGCTCATATGACAGGTCATATGAGCGGACCTGTTACACTCTGATGTATAAGCGAATCTCTTAAAGACCTATGAGCGGACCTCTTTTACAAATGAGAGCGAACCTAATACTAAATTACATAATTTTGACTTTCTAGATCTCCTGTTGACCTATCTTGATCCAAGACTTCATGTAGACGTAGTCAACAGACATCCTATGCATCAACAGACTCCCCCTTGGATGTTGACGTAGTCTTTATCGGTCTTTAGATCCTGAGTCTTTGATCTTGGTCTTTTCTCCGACTCTGTCTTCTCCTCGTAAGCATTCTTCACAGGTTTCAAAATTAACACCTGGCTCTAACTTTCATCTTTCCTTTAGCATTTGATCCAGACTTCCCCTTTCACAGACTCCCCCTCTCAGTATGCTGGGATCTTGAGACGTCTGGTTCAAGCTTTGACAGTTTGCCTCCGTTGGAATAATGAAGACTTCAAACCTGTTACTCAACCAATAACATTACACTCTATCTTTTCTAACAATAAACACAAATTCAATCAGCTCTAGAAATCCACTCAAGTATTCAAGTTCAAATTAATGACCCTGATCACTTGATTAATCTACCAAGTTCAAATTAATGACCCTGGTTGATCATTTGACGATACCAACTGATTTTAGTAAAAACATTTTCAATTTTTTTCTGAAAAAAAATAACAAGTATCAAGTTAATGAACTTGTTTTGTGACACAGAAAACAATCACACTTCTAACAATGTAAGCTCTCCTCATTCTTCAGCTCAGAATCTCCTGCATTTGCTTCATCTTTCTAGAATCCGACAATCAACTTTCCACTCTGGTTTGTCTAAAATAAAGCAGAAATAAAATCTTTTTGTATTTTAATGTGATCTAAACTAAGAAATGAAATAACAGAAAACTTAAATTGCAGAAAGTAAACTATTTACACGTTTTATTTTTGGCGAGCGTGTCAGGGAATCATATCAGCTTTTCAGACAGATTACAAGTACCGTTAAGCTACATTACATACTCAGACTTAAACAATTCACCTCGATTGTCGATATACTGATCCATCTTAAATTCTCACACAAACTTCAATCTATTCAGGATACAGTTTAAGTATCTTAAGAACTTAGATCAATTCATGTGTCCCACCTCTTGAATATACTCCCGTATCAAGAATCCCAGATATTCAGTCTTACAGGTGAGTATAACACAGATGATATCTGTAAGGGGTTAGGTGCGAAACCGTGAGAGCTCAGGTCAGAACTTCCGTTCAGCAGAGAGATGACGGCTCGACTTTGGTGTGTCCCCTTTAGAGGATCTTTTAGCATTACAACAACAGCGACTATCAATTTTATTGTTTCATCAACTTGCTGAGGGCGATGCTATATTTCAAGCATTTTGCAGAAAGTATTATTCGGGGACTAGGTCAGTACTTCCATACAGCAGAAGTCCTGGAATAATACCCCAGATATCACTGAGTATAAAGACATAGTATCTCAGAATATGGGACCTTTCAAAACGAGATTTCAGGGGTTACCTATATATCCAAGTAGTGTTCCCCACGAATTTCACAAGTTTGAAATTTTAGGTTTATATCCCGAATAAATTTACTAAATGTACGAAAACCTATCGACACATCGTTAGTGAGACTGTTTAACTCTTTTTGACTTTCCAAATCTTTAGCATACTGTAATTGTCTAGCTGATGTACTATCATTTTCCCTATATACACAAGCTCTTTTTCAATTTTATCATGTTTTTGGATTTTTGCATTTTTTACTGTTTTTGTATTTTTCTAAAAATAAACTATGTACAACTATCTATCTCCCCCTAAATACCAAAACACGTAAAAATCGACAAACCATCGCAGATTGTTTCTCGTCTTCATCCGCAATAGTACTTTCATCAACGCTCACAATTCCATCCGACACCGAAAGCAATTTCATACCATTAAGTTTTAACAAATATTGAAACCGATTTTTATCAAAAGCTTTGGTATGCAAATCAGCTTTTTGTTAGTCGGTGTGGATTTTCTCAATTCGTATCAACTTTTTCTCGAAACAATCGCGAATAAAGTGATGACGAATTTCTATATGTTTAGTTTTAGCGTGATGTATTGGATTTTTAGTTATATTAATTGCGGCCTCATTATCAACAAACAGAGGTGTGTTAAGAAACTGCAAACCGTAGTCGCGCATCTGTTGCTGTATCCACAGGATCTGAGAGCAGCAACTGCTGGCAGAAACGTACTCCGCTTCACATGTAGATAGCGCCACAGATGTTTGTTTCTTACACTGCCAGGTAATTAATCTAGGACCAAAGAACTGGCATCCTGCAGTTGTTGATTTCGTGTTGACTTTGCAGCATCCGAAATCCGAATCGGAATACCCTTCGAGCGTAAAATCGCCTTTCCTAGGATACCATAACCCCAATGACGGAGTCCCTTTCAGGTAACGTAATATCCTTTTGACAATAATCATGTGCGATGCTCTCGGGTTAGACTGAAATCTTGCTGCGAGGCACGTTGGGTACATGATGTCAGGACGTGAAGCAGTCAGATACATCAAAGAACCTATCATGGAACGGTAGAACGTTTCATCGGCCCTGTCTCCGGTGAGATCTGGGTGAATCCCATGATTAGTCGCAAGTGGGGTAGCAGCTGGAGTAGAACTTGACATCCCAAATTTCTCTAGAATATCATGCACATACTTCGTTTGATGAATGAAAATTCCCTCAGGAAGTTGTTCAACTTGTAGACCCAGAAAGAATTTCATCTCCCCCATTGATGACATTTCAAATTTCTGCTTCATCACCTGTTCGAAATCTTGCACAATTTCTCATTCGTTGACCCAAAAATTATACCACCACATAAATTTGTACTATCAGAAGATGACCATCAACGACTTTAGTGAAGAGAGTGGCATCCACTTTTCCACGTATGAACTGGTTAGCAAATAGGTATTGAGACAAAGTCTCGTACCAGAGGCTCTCGGCCTGATGTAGACCATACAACGCTTTGTCCAGCAAATAAACTTGTTCTTGGGATTGGGTCAGTAAAGCCCGGCGGCTGACCAACATAAACCTCCTCTTTGACCTTCCCATAAAGAAACGCTAATTTTACATCCAACTGACATACTTTGAATTCTTCCAAGATGCAAATGCTAGGAAAATTCTGATAGCCTCTAATCGTGCGACAGGAGCATAGACTTTGGTAAAATCAATTCCCTCCTGTTGACTAAAACCCTGAACAACGAGTCGAGCTTTGTTCCTTACAACCACTCCTCTGTCGTCCCTCTTACATTTGAAAACCCAATTTGTATTGATTTTTCTTTGACCATCCGGCAAAATCAACTAACTTCCACACCCCCAACTTTTCAAACTGACTTAACTCTTCTTGCATCGCTATGACCCAAGAGTCTTCAGTAAGCGCCTCTTTGTAAGTTCTCGGTTCGACCTGCGAGATAAAACAACTTAATGAAAATTCAGTTTGTAAAGGTGCTACTGTAGAATAAACACGTTAAGCCCTGGTCAATTTGACGTCTCGTGCGAACGCCGATTGCAATTCTCCTATGATCAACTCCTCTGGATGATAAGAAAGAGTTCGCGGCATCACTTCGCTTGGAACTTCTAATTTCCCTCCCAGATTAGTCAACATTTGCGCTCTGCATCTTGTTCACCAACTTGGTTTGTTTGACTTGACAACTGGATTGCTCCCCCTCAAGGTCTGAATCAACCATGGTCAAATACTGGCAGTTATCAGCTTCTTGATCATCATTCACCTCCGACTGATTACCAGGAGCAACTTCATCAATATATTCACCAGCAATTACTAGGACCTGCTTCATCAACATTTGAAGTATCCCGAGGTCTTCTAGTATACTCCGCTGGGAACCTGAGCTGCGACTCATACTCTCGCAAAATATCCAGCTCATCAAAGAAATCTTCTTCTTCCTCTGATTCTTCTCTCATGTCAAACGAATCCCAAAGTTTGTCATAATTATATCCCATGAATCACCAGGATTCTGTGGCGGCATAGTGTACCCCTGACATTCAACATTCGCTGCCTCAATAATCTGCTTCTCACTTGGAACAAAGACACGTCGCAAAGGACTTGAATAACCCACAAGATTCCCTCACGCTTTCGGACCAAAACTTTCCTTTAGCTCTATCACCGTACAGGGTGACCCAAACGGTTCTAGATACTTCAAATTCGGCTTGCGTTTATTGAGTAGCTCAAAACACGTGTTGTTGAACTTCTTTACAGTAAGACTCTGTTGAGAGTATAGCAGCAGCAGAAACAGCTTCAGCCCAGAAATTAATTGGTAATTTAGAGTCTGCTAGCATCGTTCTGGCTGCCTCGATTAGCATCCGGTTTTTGCGTTCTGCAACTCCATTCTGCTGGGAGTGTACGGAGGCACTAAACTCATGCAGTATACCTCTTTCATCACAAAATTCTTCCATCTTACTGTTTTTGAACTCAGTACCATTATCACTGCGAATTCTAACAAATCAGCCTCTGGTACAAATTCTCATTCTTTTAAACAACGCAATCAGGCTGTCAAACGTTTCGTCTTTCGATTTCGAAAACATGACCCAAGAAAATCTGGAATATCATCATCAGTCACGACCAAGCAGTAGGAATCTCTGTTATACTCTTGACATTCACTGGACCAAACAAATCCATGTGGAGTCTTTCCAAAAGACGTGAAACTGAATTGACTTGCTTTGTAGGGTGTGACTTTTTCTTCTGTTTGCCTTTGACACAACTTATGCACTCCCTTTCCAGATGAAAACCTTTGACATGCACTCCTGTCACCAAATCGTTATGCACCAATGATTCATTTTCTTAGGTGAATATGCCCCATCTTTCGATGCCAATAACCTTGATTCCTTTCTCCGTTGCTTCTGGACACCAAACACAATGAGCCTGACCCGTGTTGTAGTAGCGACGCTCATGTCCAAGACGTACAGATCATTGACCCTTGGTGCCCTCATGATGATCCATTCCTCAGGTATCACAAATCCTGGTTTCAAGATCAACATTCTTTGTCGGTGAAATGAGTAGTATACATCCTGTCCACAGATCTGGGAGATACTCAGCAGGTTGTTCTCCAGCTCAGCGATGTAGTTAACTCTCTCAAACGTTACGATGCCATTTGATAACGTTCCTTCACCTATGATCCTTCCTCCTTGATTAACCGCAAAACCCACGTAACCACCGTTTTGTTATTCACGTCATACAGTAACGCGGTCTTCCCTGTCATATGTCTTGACGCTCCACTATCCATGATCCACCTAGATACAAGTTTTGGAGATCCTGCACATCACAAATCGTCATTTAAAAACTTCAAGAAGATGCCGATTCATGCTTCGCGAACCATGAAAGCTCCGGCAATTCAAACTGTTTAGTCAACTGGTGTTCCACCCAGGCCTCATCAGCTTAGGTGTAACCTTGACTCCTCGCAATTTGAATTTTGAATTTTTCAGCCTTGAGAGGTGGAAAATTGCTTCATAATCAACCGTAATTATTCTTCAGTTTTTACCTCAGAAGTTGAAACTTTCTTCTCAACTTTTGATTCAATTTTAGGTTTCCACACTGTTGAGTTACTGCAACCCTTTTGTTAAATAATGTCATTTTTAGGTTACCGACTTCTTTACAGGTTCATTTTTCACTTTTAAGTTGTCAATTTTAAACATTTTTCTTCTCAAACCTTCTCTTCAACAAACATCGGTGCTTTACCCTTCACATCAACCTTCTTTTGTTGAACATTCACAGCTTCAGTCTTAGGCTTCACATAAGTACACTTTCGTGCAATGTGACCAACCTTATCACACCTAAAACAAGTACCGAGTATCAGCTACTCGACTCGTGCCTTCAGACTGAGCCTGTGAAGCTCTCTTCTCAAAAAATTCTTTGTTAGATTTTGAAAAAATTTCTTTTCTTCATCAGCAAGTGAACTTGAACTGTTCACAAACTTTTTCTTCTCGACAAACCTCTTGTTTGGAACATTTCTTTTCTGATATGTTTACCCCCCTGATAACCACCCGACCAATTGTTTCTGTTGTTATTGTAAAAACGTGGTGGATTAACAGTTTCTTGTTGTAAACCTATCTTTCTTTGACTCAGAATTTCACTGCTGACAACTCGACTTCAACAGTTTGAAAACATTTGTCAATTTGTTCATGTTAACATTCTCGATCGGAAACTCTGAATCCGAAAACAACTTATCCGAACCCATCATCTTGTACATGACAAGGTTTGATTCTTCATCTAAGTTGTTCTTGGACTTTTGTTTCGGAATGTATTTATCCAAGAAACACCCATCCTCCTCAGAAGTGTCACAATCCGGTTTAAGCACTTTGTCTACCACACTTTTCACCACATCATTTTGGACACCCTCGTCATTGGAAGACGTGAACGTGACATCAATGTTCTCAGGAAGTTTAACATCACTTTCTTCCTCAATTTCCACCAAACTAGACTGCTTTTTCGTGTAGTTGTCTAAAATTGGCGGTGGAACTTTGTGAAACCCTACACCCGTTCCATCAGAAAACACATCCTCGCCAGCTTTGTTTTCCCTATAGGTTTGGGAACAATATGCTGCAAAACAAAGCTTGCTGAGCTATAGCTGTTTAACTTCAACTGAATTCTTTCATTTTCAATTTCAGCTTCTTGAACTTTAAGTTTCAATTTAGCAATTTCATCCAGTTGTTGTTAATTGATTCTTCTTTTATTCTCACCACAGCTCTCAGATGTTCATTTTCTTTAAACGTTTTGCCATTATCATCACTATCTTTCAATGCTTTTCAATTTTTCAAACTTTTCAGAAATTTGACGGTTTTCAAGAATTAACTTTTCATTTTCACATTTTATTTTCTCACGTTCAATTTTATCATTTTCAATTTGAGCTGTTAATTCTTTGATCCGTTCAGTTGAAGCTTTTACAGTTTTGTCACGACCAGAATCTGATCCTCAACACTTTTAACTTTCGTTGTCAGATTCTTGATTTTCTCATTGTTAAGGTACGTGATAGTGCTACAAAAATTGCATTGTTTGGTGCAATTTTTGCAGTCAGCATTCCGTCGATCTTGTTACCTGACGCATTTGTTGACGCAATTTGACTGACCTGCCCTTTGACTCAGTAACAGAATTAGGGTCTACCTCAAGTGCTTTCGCAGCCAGCACCTTGTCAGCCATCTTTCCCAGGTTCTCAGCCGTCAACTCCTGCGTAGTATCGATCAAGCTGTATCAACCTTCTTCTTTCTCAATTCTTCTTTTTCTTCTTTCTTTTTCCTCTTTCTGCTTTCTCTCTTTCTCTTTCTCTTCTTCAATCATCTTCTCAGTTGGTGTTCCCCACCACTTGTGCTGCCAGTATTCATCTTCTTCTTTGTACTCCTTGATGATGGCTTCGATATCTAGCGTTTTGTCATCAATCGCATGTTGCCATACTTATCAAGGTAGCACTCTCTATCTGGATCCCATCTATTTGCTCTTCTAGCTTCCAGAAATACCAGAAAGTCTGATAATCTTGTTTTCAGCAATCATCTTCCGGTATTTATACTTCTGTCCTCAGTACGATCATCTTTCCACGGAATGGGTTCATCATTACTTGCCATGAATGCGTAACCCACCGCATCTTCTTCCGGTAGAACTTCCTTACTCCAATCGTACCCCTCATCATCGTAAATCACAGCCAGAGCCCTTGATTTGTCTCTGTTATCTTCAGACTGCTTCAATCTAGGCGGCTCGGATTTATTCTGATGGTAGATTGCCTTTTTGTAATAATCATCTCTAAACGGATTCTCTGACTCATCAGCGTATGCATTCTGCATTCCGCTTGAAGTGACCCTTCTGCTTACACTTAAAGCACGTCACCTTGGATTTGTCGAACCCAACTTTGTAGACGGACCACCGATCGTCTTTCTCCCAGTAATTTCCATGAAACGCTGAGCACGTCGAACAGCACTTGCCATCGCCCAACGAATGTCGATAAGCTCCATTTCTTCGGGGTCTATCTGATCGTAATCTTCTTTCGTCAGATTTGTGTTCCCGATCTTACCAGCCACCAACCCTTCGTAGGATTCCAACACAGACGCCAAAAAGACCATTTGTTGCTTAGCCGACTCCTCATCAAAATTCTGTGCGTTCTTCAAATCTATCGCGATATTGCAGAAAACTTCGCATCAGAACGATTTGCAGAAGACGTAGATCCACTATGATAACCACTGTGGCTTCCGCTGCTTGGACTGCTTTGACTTTCTTTACTTGCTGAAGAAACATTCTCAGCTGAAAATGCAGTCTTTGGAGAAGTTGCTTTTGGCATCATGCTTTTTGGATAATAGAGATCCAAATTCTGCTGAGAAGAAGAGTGATTGACTTTGTAAGTTTTCTTCAGTTCCAGCTCGTGACTTTCAAGTCTTTCAATCACCAAATCTGGAGTTAATTTTTAGGAGCAATAGTGTTCTTCAACATAAGCGCATAATATCTCCAATCAACCTCATCTGGTAATGAATCGAACAGTTTGTCAACTAGTTCTTCATCAGAAAACTTGATTTCATGTCTTGCTAACTCTAGTTTCAGATGACCGAACCTCTCTATCATTTTACACACCGATTCATTCTTTAGACAACCAAAAAGATCAAATTCTTTTCTAAGAAGCTTTCGTTTGTTCTTTACAATCTCTTTGCTTCCAAGACACTTCTTTTCGAGTTTCCACAAATCTTTAGCATTGGAGTAATCTATCAGCGAAATGATGTCTTCCGCACCGACTGAAACAATAATGCCACACACTTTTGCTCGGCCACAAAACTCTCAATCTCTTCAGCCGATCTCAATGCTTCACCATTCTTCTTTCCCTCGGCATAACCATTCTTCATACTCTTCCAGCTGGGAAAAGCGAATGCCATCAACCAGTCTTCGAACTTTGTTGCCCACCTGCTGTAATCTTCTATAGCCATCAGCTTAGGAGGTTTGTTAAATGTTCCAAATGCGCTTTCGGACTCCCAAGCTTCCTTCTTTCTTTCTTTCGGTGGACTCTTGTTTGCATTGCTTGAAGAGGTGTCATTATTTTCCAGAACTCCCTATGAAAGCATACATGTCGCTGAAGGGATTCATGAAAATATCATCCATTTTGATTGTACCTGCAAAATTAACCAACACTTAGAAATATTTCCGAAACTTTTGAAAATCAGGACACAAAAGCGATTCTATCTGTACAGATGACAGATAAGCGAACCCAACAATGTCACAAAAGCGAACCAGAAACTGTCTTTCAAGCGGACCAATAATCGTTCAAATGAGCGAACCAGCACTTGTTCGTTCGAGCGGACCAGAATGTACGTTCGAGCGAACCACAAAGTGTATGTTCGAGCGGACCTGATTATGTCTGTTCGAGCGGATCTCCTCAGTTATAATTGTCCGAAAGAGCGAACCGAACAAGATTTTTCAAGCGGATCTATTACTTTACAAGCGAACCTAGCGATGTACGTAAAAGCGGACCTATGATTTTACCCAATTTTAACCATTTTTAATCCGAATTTCAATCTAAAACTTTCTAGGGTTTGTTATTAGTAAGTTTTACACGTTATACTCAAATTTAAGACAATTTCAACCGTAGGAACCACTGAAAACCGGAAAAGTATGAGAGAAATAGAGTAGAAAAGAGAGATTTTTGCAGATATAAGCTGTAGTATTATGAACTCCTCGTGCTGAGCTCTGATACCACTTGTTGGACTCCGTTTTTTGACCCGAAAAGTCAGTCATGGTAGCTCATCATCACATATAAAGGCGAAATTAGTACATATGATGTTACAACAGCTTGTCCTTTCAATTCCACTGCTTTTATTGCTTTCTAATGTAATTTTGACAGAGTTTCGCTCCAGAGAACAAGCACGCATATGAGATCCGCTCAGAGAACACACCTATATATAGCCTAGTCGGTTCGCTCATATGACAGGTCATATGAGCGGACCTGTTACACTCTGATGTATAAGCGAATCTCTTAAAGACCTATGAGCGGACCTCTTTTACAAATGACCATAAAAGCGAACCTAATACTAAATTACATAATTTTGACTTTCTAGATCTCCTGTTGACCTATCTTGATCCAAGACTTCATGTAGACGTAGTCAACAGACATCCTATGCATCAACATGATGAACGAGATATATTGCATGAGTTTAGTGCTCCGTACACTCCGCAACAGAATGGAGTCGCAGAACGCAAAAATCGGACGCTAATCGAGACGGCTAGAACTATGCTCGCAGATTCAAAGTTACCAATAAATTTTTGGGCTGAAGTTGTTTCTGCCGCATGCTATACGCTCAACAGGGTTCTTACTGTCAAAAAGTTCAACAAAACATGCTTTGAGCTAATCAATAACCGCAAACTGAATTTGAAGTATCTAGAACCGTTCGGGTCACCCTGTACAGTTATAGAGCCTAATGGAAAGTTTGGTCCGAAGTGCGTTGAGGGAATATTTGTTGGTTATGCCAATCCAATGCGACGTGTCTTCATTCCAAGTGAGAAGCGGATTATTGAAGCAGCAAATGTTGAATGTCAAGGTCACATTATGCCGCCACAGAATCCTGGTGATTCATGGCGTTATCATTATAACAAACTTTGGGATTCGTTTGACATGAGAGAATAATCAGAGGATGATGAAGATTTCTTTGATGAGCTGGATATTTTGCGAGAGTATGAGTCGCAGCTCAGGTTCCAGCGGAGTATTCTAGAAGACCTCGAGAAACTTCAAATGATGATGAAGCAGGTCCTAGTCATGCTGGTGAAAATGATGTTGAAGTTGCTCCTGGTAATCAGTCGGAGGTGAATGATAATCAAGAAGCTGAAAATATGCCAGTTTTGATCATGGTGATTCAGACTCTGAGGGGGAGCAGATCCAGTTATCAAGTCCAACAAACCAAGTTGGTGAACAAGATGCAGAACAGAATGTTACTAATCTGGAGGGAAATGTTGATGTTCCAAGCGAAGTGATGCCGCGAACTCTTTCTTATCATCCAGAGGAGTTGATTATAGGGGAACTGCATTCAGGCGTTCGCACAAGACGTCAAATAGACCAGGGCTTAACATGTTTTTATTCTACAGTAGCATCTTTACAAACTGAATTTTCATTAAGTTGTTTTATCTCGCAGGTCGAACCGAGAACATACAAAGAGGCGCTTACTGAAGACTCTTGGGTCATAGCAATGCAAGAAGAGTTAAGTCAGTTTAAAAAGTTAGGAGTGTGGAAGTTAGTGGATTTACCGGATGGTCAAAGGAAAATCAATACGAAATGGGTATTCAAGTGTAAGAGAGACGACAGAGGAGTGGTTATAATGAACAAAGCTCGACTCGTTGTTCAGGGCTTTAGTCAACAGGAGGGGATTGATTTTACAGAAGTCTATGCTCCTGTAGCACGACTAGAGGCTATTAGAATTTTTCTAGCATTTGCGTCTTGGAAGAACTTCAAAGTTTATCAGTTGGATGTAAAATCGGCATTTCTTTATGGGAAGGTCAAAGAGGAGGTTTATGTCGGTCAGCCGCCAGGCTTTACTGACCCAATCCACAAGAACAAAGTTTATCTGCTGGACAAAGCGCTGTATGGTTTACACCAGGCCCCGAGAGCCTGGTACGAGACGTTGTCTCAACACCTACTCGCTAACAGTTTTATTAGAGGGAAAGTGGATGCCACTCTCTTCACTAAAGAGGTCGATGGACATCTTCTGATAGTTCAGATTTATGTAGATGATATAATTTTGGGTCAACAAATGAGAAATTGTGCAAAGATTTCGAAAAGGTAATGAAGCAAAAATTCGAAATGTCATCAATGGGGGAGATGAAATTCTTTCTGGGTCTACAAGTTGAACAACTTCCTGAGGGAATTTTTATTCACCAGACGAAGTACGTGCATGATATTCTAGAGAAATTTGGAATGTCAAGTTCTACTCGAGCTACATACCCCACTTGCGACTAATCATGGGATTCACCCAGATTCTCACCGGAGACAGGGCTGATGAAACGTTTTACCGTTCCATGATATGGTTCTTTGATGTATCTAACTGCTTCACGTCCTGATATCATGTACCCAACGTGCCTCGCAGCAAGATATCAATCTAACCCGAGAGCTTCGCACATGATCATTCTCAAGAGTATATTACGTTACTTGAAAGGAACACCCACATGGGTTGTGGTTATCCTAAAAAAAGGCGATTTATGCTCGAAGGGTATTCCGATTCGGATTTCGGATGCTGCAAAGTCAATACCAAATCAACGACTGCAGGATGCCAGTTCTTTGGACCTAGATTGGTTACCTGCAGTGTTAAGAAACAAAATTGTCTGTGGCGTTATCTACATGTGAAGCAGATTATGTTTCTGCTAGCAGTTGCTGCTCTCAGATCCTGTGGATACAGCAACAGATGCGCGACTACGGTTTGCAGTTTTCTTAACACACCTCTATTTGTTGATAATTGAGGCCGCAATAAATATAACTAAGAATCAGTACATCACGCTAAAACTAAACATATAGAGGATTCGTCATCACTTTATTCCCGATTGTTTCGAGAAAAAGTTGATACGAATTGAGAAAATCCACACTGATGAACAAAAGCTGATTGCATTACCAAAGCTTTGATAAAAATCGGTTTCAATATTTGTTAAACTTAATGTATGAAATTGCTTTCGGTGTCGGATGGAATTGTGAGCGTTGATGAGAGTACTGTTGTAGATGAGACGAGAAACAATCTGCAATGGTTGTCGATTTTTACTTGTTTTGGTATTTAGGGGAGTATAGATAGTTGTAAATAGTTATATTTTCAGAAAATACAAAAACAGTAAAAAATGCAAAAATACAAAAACATGATAAAATTGAAAAAGAGGCTTGTGTATATAGGGAAAAATGATAGTACATCGGCTAGACAATTACAGTATGCTAAGATTTGTAAAGTCTAAATGAGTTAAACAGTCTCACTAATTATGTGTCGATAGGTTTTCGCACAGTTAGTAGATTTATTCGGGATTAAAACCTAAAATTTCAAACTTGTGAAATTCGTGGGAAACACTTCTTGGATATATAGGTAACCCCTGAAATCTTGTTTGAAAGGTCTCGTATTCTGATATACTAGGTTTTTATTACTCAATAATGTTTGGGGTATTATTCCGGGACTTCTGCTGAACGGAAGTTCTGACCTAGTCCTTGGCTAATACTTTCACCAAAATGCTTGGAACATAGCATAAACCCTCAGCATGCAGATGAAACAATAAAATTGATAGTCGCTGCTGTTGTAGCTAAAAGATCCTCTAAAGGGGACACACTGAAAAGTCGAAGCTGATATCTCTCTGCGCATACGAAAGTATCGACCTGAGATCCCTCGGCCCTCGCATACCTAATTTATGTACAGATATCAATGTAGTATACTCACCTGTAAGACTGAATATTGGGATTCTGGATACGGGAGTATATTCAATGAGGTGGGACACATGAATGAGCATAGTTCATAAGACATCTAAATCATATCCTGAATAGATTGAAATATGTGTGAGAATTTAAGATGGATTCAGTATATCGACAATCGAGGTGAATTGTTTAAGTCTGAGCATGTAATTAAGCTTAACGGTACTAGTAATTTGTCTAAAAAGCTGATTTGATTCCCTGACACGCTCGCCAAAAATAAGTTTGTATATAGTTCAATTTTTTTTCTGCAATTTAAGTTTTCTGCAATTCATTTCGTAGTTTAGAACACATTATAAAATCCAAAAAGATTTCATTTCTGCGTTATTTTTGACAAACCAAAGTGGAGAGTTGATTGTTGGATTCTCAGAAGATTGAAGCAGATGCAGGAAAGTTCTGAGCTGAAGAATGAGGAGAGCTTACTTGTCAGAAACTGAGATGTGTTCAAAAGATAAAACAAGTTCATTAAGTTGATGCTTGTTACATTGTTTTTAGAAAAAGTGAAAATATTTTTGCAAAATCAGTTTGTTTCGTCAAATGATCAACCAGGGTCATTAAGTTGACTTGGTAGATTAATTGAGTAATCAGGGTCATTAATTTGGACCTGAATTCTTGAGTGGATTTCTAAAGCTGATTGTGTTAGTGATTTATTGTTGAAAAGATAGAATTGTAATGTTATTGGTTGAGTAACAGGTTTGGAACTTCATTATTCCCAATGGAAGTTAAATGTCAAAGCTTGAACCAGATATCTCAGATTCCAGCATATTGAGAGGGGGAGTCAGTGAAAGGGGGAGTCTGGATCAACAGTCAAAGGGAAGATGGAAGTTAGAGTCAGGAAGTGATTTTGAAACCTGTGAAGAATGTTTATGATATGAAGACAGAGAGTTGGAGAAAAGACCAAGAGGACTACGTCAACATCCAAGGGGGAGTCTGTTGATGCATGGAATGTCTGTTGACTACGTCTACATCACGTCTTAGGTCAAGATTGGTCAAATTAGGAGCTAGAAAGTCAAAATTGTATTTTATGGTTTAGTTTCACTTTTATATACACTTAGCTAGAAGTTCCGCTTATATGTCATTAGATAGGTTCGCTTATAGGGTTAGGTGATAGGTTCGCTTATACGGACATGTCGTATAAGCGGAACCATGCATAGTATATATAGTTATTCAAGCGAACCTGATCAGTAGTGTTGTACATTGGAGCGGAACTGTTGTGTGCTTTTGTTACCGAAACTCTGTCAAATCAATATCAGAAAGCAATAAAAGGAAAGGAATTGAATAGGAAAGCTGTTGTAACTTTATTTACGTTGATTCCGCCTTCGTACGTGAAGATGAACGTTCTCTACTGACTATTAGGGTCAGAAAACGGTCCAACAAGAAGGAGGACCAATTGAGTTTCAAGTCGGTGATAAAGTTATGTTAAGGGTACCCCGTGGAAGGGAATTATTCGGTTCAGAAAAAGGGGGAAAGTTAAGCCCGAGATTTATTGGGCCTTTCAGGATTATTGATGTGCGTTAGGTGTAATATGTTTTAGGTGTATATTTAAGCCATTTTTACACTTTTTAGCCAAGTTTTAAATTTATAAACACGATATTCACTAACACTAAACACACTTATGGGCAAGTGCACCCATCGTGGACCTAGTATAGTGTTGGTAAGATACCGAGGTCGTCCAAGGACACAAGAGCTTTTAGTACCGGTTTATCCTCAACGTCTAATCAAATCAAAATGTTAGAAAAAGGTTTTAAACTAGGAAAATAAAACTAACTAAAATGCCGGGTTAAAGTTTTAATAGTAGTTTAACTTATGAGGGGATCAAAGAGTTTAGACCCCCCGCCATCCAATACCGTTGTGTATTGAAGGATCTATACACTGAATAATGGCAAGACTCTTACCAAACCATACCCTTAACCCCCGACCCGGTAGCCCAACATACCTCCATATAGACCGTGGAGATATGAGTGGTGAAAATCTTTTATTTTATGTAGACAGTAAATAATGCCAAGACACCACGGACAAACGATAAGGAAGAATCACCTTCAACATAAGAAACTAGTAATTAAAGTCATTAATACAAAACCAGTTAAAAAGTGCAAAAGATTAAAAATAAAAAAGTATTACACTAAACACTTGTCTTCACCAAGTGATGTAAGAGACTTAGGCAAACATGGCCTTTGATTGTCAAGAACTCTTACGATCAATCTTGGATCCCGAGACGACTCACACACTCTATGATGGACAATGGATGATGGTGGTGGATGATGGTGTTGTGATGGTGGTGGGTGGTGGGTGAAGAGTGAGAGAGGTGGTGTGCCAAGGGATGAGTTGCAAGAGCTCCAAGCACTCCTATTTATAGGCTGAACAGAAGCCTGGGCACGGCCCCGTATCCACTGGGCACGGCCCCGTGTCCATCCAACTCTCTCTCCTCATTAATTGCAATTCGCAATTTCATTAAATGCGTCCGCAACAGTTGACCACGCTCCCCGTGTCCGCTGAGCACGGCCTCGTGGTGGGCAGTAGAAGCTACACTGAGCACGGGGCGTGTTCAGTCTTCTGTCTTATTGTTTTGCTTTGGGAAGATGCTGTCGGGAGGTCGGGCATTCCACGTTTGTTCCTTTTCTTGTATTTATGTTAGATTTAGCTGTATTTTTGCTTCTTTTGTTCATTTGAGCTCATTTAATCCTGAAAATACAAAAGGAAGACAAAAGCACACTTTTTCCAACATTAGTACTAAAAATGGGTTAGTTTTATGCCACAATTGATGTAATTTATATGTTGCATTTTGTGCACATCAAATACCCCCACACTTGAATCTTTGCTTGTCCTCATGCAAAACTCTTTATAATGTGGCTTTTTCACTCCCAAACGGAATGGGTAGAAGAGAAGGTTTTTGGACTTGTCATAGAGTGTCGGGATTTCCAAGATTCTTTATTTAAGTTTTATTTTTATTTATTTACAATCCTATTCGTCATGATTTATTAAAAATGTTTCATAAGATAAATTACTTATTAGGGCATAACATGCCTTTTTAAAATTCCATTTATATACAAGTTCACATACCTCACGGGGGATCACTCAACACTCGGCCAAAGGTGTATTTTTAGTGAATCACTCGAGAGCGGCATGGAACTCACTCCTACCATAGGCTTGCCAAGCAATCAATCCTCCTCCTTTTTTAACTATATACCTTTGTAAATATCAAGAGGACTTTTTTGGGTGAAGGGTTAGGCTTGGGCTAAAGGTGGGTGGTTGGGGTTAGTGGTTAGTAAAAGGGCGAAAAGCGTAAAAAGCATCGGTTTTAGAGACTTTTTATTTTTCACAATTTTTTATTTTGATGAACCATTTTTTTTTCAGACAAGGTTAATTTTGATGAACTTGTTTGTTTATTTGGTTTCATCAACTTCTTTTTTTTGAAAAGTCATAGGAAAACCGAGCTTTGTTACTAAAAAAGGGTTAAAATAAAAAGGTTTAGGTGGGTAAAAGGGTGATTGTTTTGGGTTAAGAAATGAAAAGGTTTAGGCTCAAAGGGGTTAAGTAGGGGGATTTTGGGTAGGTGGTAAAAAAAATAAAAAATAATGGTGTAAAAAGAAAAAAAAGGGTTAGTCTTAATGCCTCCATCATTTACTTACTCGGGTTTAAGTTGGTAAGGACTGGGAATGCATTGTTGTGGCAAAGTTCTAGAGTCGTACGAACCAAGCGGCTATTCACACAAGAAACGAAATGTAAAGATATGTATTTGTATGCTCAATAAAGGCTCAAAACTCAATTTTGTGGGGAATGGGTTTTTTATGTGATCAAGTATATATAATCAAATTTTAACTAAGCTTGTCATGCCGTTTCATAATTTTCTTATGTTGGTTCTTTTTATCACGACGCTATCAGTTGTAAACTTGTAAAAATATAACCTTGTTTGAACTTGAAATTCCCAACTTAAACTTCTTCAAGTAAAAAAAAATGAATTTTTTTTTTTGAAAAAATTTGGGGTGATTAGCGGTTCCAATAGAGTTTTATGTAAGGCTTGTTAATTTGGACTTGCAAGATTCAAAGTTTTAGCAGCCCCCCACACTTAAATTACACGTTGTCCTCAATGTGTCCCAAAAATAAGTTTTTAGGTTGATTAAATGTGTAAAAGGATGTTAAAAGCAAATTTTATGTTACTGGCATCCTGGGCACGGCCACATGTCGGATGGGCACGACCCCGTGTTCAGGTGCCAGTAACGAAAACTTACAGAAGGTGGACACGGGGGCGTGTTGGCTGGACACGACCCCGTGTCTGGCGAAAATCTGCAGAAAGTAAACAAACAGCTGGTCTGGGAGGTGGCCACGGAGGCGTGTCGGCCGGACACGACCCCGTGTAGACAGTCTGCAAGGTTGAAAAACAGGTTTCTAGCTCCGGTTTTCCTGTTCCAGCTTTAGTAGTACTAGTGTTTAGTACTCTAAGCCTCGTATGTACCTGTTTTATCAATAAATACCACACCAAACAATACCAAACATCCTAGATTACAAAGTTCAACATCCAAACCATCAAGTTAAAAACAAAAGCAAAAATAAAAAGAAGTTAGGGAAAGTAAATTGTTCAACACTCGGCATGCAGGACGGAAGTTGTTTGATAGAAAAGGGGATTTAACCTGTGGGATCACCAACCACCTGCTCCTGCTCCTACTCCACCCGCCTAGTCCATGTCTTCATCACTGTCCTCGTCATCACCTCCTCCTCCATGCCCCGCCATGTACTCCCGGATGCTTCCGATGTCATCTTGGATATCGGAGATGTTTCTTTCAATGGCTCCGACCCGGTTGTACGTGTTGTTGGCGAGGTTGTAGGTGTTCCTGGTGCACATAAGGTTTTCCTGCAAAAGATCATGCAAACTCTGAATGTTAGGAAAACCACCTCCTTGTGAGGAGGATTGGCTCGGTTCACCGTGAGAGTGGTACTGGTAGTGGGGAGGTGGAGCGTGAAGGACTAGAGCCTCTTGTGGGTTCCATGCATGGCCTTGCATCCTCTGAAAGCTTACCGACCCGTCTTCTGCCTCATAGATTTGGTTCATGGAGCGGCAGATGTGTACATCGACTCTTCCCGACCATGGGCTTCTTTCGAAAGACCTAGGTATATTCACGAAGTGCCTGTAGAGACGGTACACCCATCCCCCGAAGAAAATAGGGGTTGGTGCATGAGCTAGCCGGTTCAGATGCATGTTTCGGAGTAGGAGAAATGGAACATCGAGGTGTCTTCGGTTGTGAATGCAGTGAAGGACTATCAGATCTCTCAACCCAACAACACCACCACTATCATGCCTTTGGCTTAAAGAGTAACCGAGGACCCTATGTATGTATCGGTAGAGTGGGTCCCTCAACTTGGTAATCTTTGTGCTGCTTGGGTTGTAGTGCCCTTCATCAATCTGAGCCCACGCGGCTTGGCGCTCGTTCTCATCCAAATCTCGCACTCCTCCGGTGTTCTCTTCACTACCCGAATCTTCCTCCGTATACAGCCCTACTATTGCCCCGAATTGTGCCATTGAGATCGAGTACTTCGTTCCACCACATCGGAATGTCACCCCATCATTGTCGAAAGGGTCGCACCTTGAATTGAAAGTGAAGATGCTATAGAACTCCATAGTGCACTCATGGACGGAACGAAGTCTAGTGGTTAGGGCAATCCTTAGCAGGTCGGTAACGAGGTTGTTAAACCGGTCAAGTTGGTTCACCATGGCTAAGAGATCCGTGCACACTTGTCTTGGATATTCTTCCGGTCTTGTTTGAAGTGTGTCATATCTGGCCCTAGCATCGAGCTCGTTTGCGTTGAATCTTGTGAACTTCTTCGACATCTGAAAGAATACACCAAAAGTTAGCACGAAATAGTGAATTTTTTCGGAGAAAACTGAAAACAGTGGGCTGGACACGGCCCCGTGTTCAGCGGGCACGACCCCGTGTCCAGGCGTCTGTTACTCAAAAATTCCATTTTTCGACCCGGTCCCGAAAATCTAAAAATTTTTGGCCAAGTAGGTGCGGTTTCCCCCGAAAATGAAACCCCAAGTGCCGTTTTTCCAAAAGCAAACTGTTTACCCTTTCGGTTTTATCTTTTTCGGTTCAAAAACAAGGGTTTAGGGTTTTTGTGGGAAATCGGGCAAATCTATCAACAATACAAGTGGGTTTACTTTCCATAACACTAATCTAAACTAATGCTAACCGATTTATGCAAAAATTTGAGGTTTGATCCGGATGAACTTCAAGAACCCTAGATTTTTCCCCAAATTTTTGATGTTTTAGCTACATGCAAGTGACTAATCTAACTACTAATGAGGATTGAATCATACCTTGATGTTGTTAGAATGAGAGGAGACGTCGAAATTCTGTGGAAAATCGCCTGGACCAGAGCGTTTTTCGGGGAAACAGGGCGTGTGGAATGGTGTAACTGTTATGAAAAAGGGGTTTTATCCCGACAGTTGCGCGGACACGGCCCCGTGCCGAGCAGAGTTTTTGAATGTTTTTTTATATAGTGCTCGCGTGAGTGCCCTGTTTTCCCAAAACTCGGTTAGGAGACTTACCAGTTTCGATGTTCATCCGCTTGTTCGTAACCTACCAGGTATGATGTTGATGCCTATATTCGTCGACCGTTTGAAGCGAGATTTTTTCCTCCTCATCCTCAATGAATCCTTGATAGAGTCTTAGCCATTGGCCATTGACTTTGAATAGAATTCCATTCCGAGATTTAATTTCTACTGCACCGTGAGGAAAAATATGGGTGATGGAAAAAGGTCCTGACCACCTACATTTTAGTTTATCCGGAAATAATCGAAGTAGTGAATTAAACAATAGAACTTGATCTCCCACTCGAAATTCATTAGGTTTAATGTGTTTGTCGTGTAAATTTTTCATTCTTTCCTTATAAATTTCAAAGTTAGAGTATACATAATTCCTTAATTCGTCTAATTCATTTATTTGACAAAATCGATTTTTGCCTGCAAATTCTAAATCCAAGTTTACATTTTTTATTGCCCAGTAGGCCTTGTGAGCTATTTCTACCGGCAAATGACAACTTTTTCCATAGACGAGCTTATATGGGGTTGTGCCTATGGTTGTTTTATAGGCAGTTCGAAAAGCCCATAAAGCATCATCTAATTTATCTGCCCATTCCTTTTTATTTAATCCTATGGTTTTTTCAAGTATTCGTTTTAAACCTCTATTAGTCACTTCGGCTTGTCCTTTTGTTTGAGGGTGATATGCTGTTGAGACCCGGTGATAGACCCCGTATCTTGTTAAGATTTTTTCGAGTTGATGATTACAAAAATGGGTACCTCTATCACTTATTAATGCTTTAGATGTTCCAAAACGAGAGAATAATTTTTTCAGAAATCTTACCACGACTCTTCCATCATTTGTTGGAAGTGCCTCGGCCTCGGCCCATTTAGACAGGTAATCTACTGCCACAAGTATATATTTGTTTCCTTTTGACGGTGGGAAAGGTCCCATAAAGTCGAATCCCCACACATAAAAAATTTCACAAACGAGAATGCCATTTTGTGGCATTTCGTTTTTGGAAGAAATATTACCTGATCTTTGGCAAGCATCACATGTCTTAACTAGACTTTGCGCATCTTTGTAAATGGTCGGCCAATAAAATCCTGAATCAAATACCTTTCGTGCGGTACTAGTGGCACCATGATGTCTTCCGTATGGACCTTCATGACAATGGCGGAGAATTCTTCTTGCTTCACTACCATGTACGCACCTTCGGATGAGTTGGTCGGCACACATTTTGAAAAGATAAGGATCCTCCCAAAAGTAATGCTTCACATTAGCAAATAATTTTTTTCTTTGGTGATGTGGCCATCCTTTGGCGACTATACCGCTAGCTAAGTAGTTAGCATAGTCGGCATACCATGGTTCTTCCTTGTATTCCACCATTTCTAGGGACTCCGTTGGAAACTTTTCGTTGATTTGCTCGTCCCTAGTTGCCTCCAAAGCTGGGTCTTCTAAGCGCGAAAGATTATCTGCAGCGGTGTTTTCTGCTCCTCTGTTGTCTTTGATTTCAATATCAAATTCTTGGAGGAGTAAAATCCACCTGATCAAACGGGGTTTTGCGACTTGTTTCTTGAAAAGGTATCGAATTGCTGCATGATCTGTATAGACTATTGTTTTAGAAAGAACAAGATAAGAACGAAATTTATCAAAAGCAAATACCACAGCTAGTAATTCTTTTTCAGTTGTTGTATAATTTTCTTATGCATCGTTAAGTGTTTTACTAGCATAATAGATTGGGTGAAAATGCTTCTCTTTTCTTTGTCCCAAGACCGCTCCAACGGCAAAGTCACTTGCATCACACATGATTTCGAAAGGAAATTTCCAATCAGGCGCTATCATGATAGGTGCATTGACTAGCATTTCCTTGAGGGTAAGAAATGCCTGATTGCAATCCTTGTCAAAGATGAAAGGTGCATCTTTTTCAAGTAATTTTGTTAGAGGTCTTGAAATTTTAGAAAAGTCCTTGATAATCCGCCTATAAAATCCGGCATACCCTAAGAAACTTCTGATTGCTCTAACGGAGGATGGTGGAGGCAATCGAGAAATAGTGTCTATTTTTGCTCGATCAACTTCCATTCCTTCGCTAGAGATCTTGTGACCGAGCAATATTCCCTCTGTTACCATGAAATGGCATTTTTCCCACTTAAGTGCGAGGTTAGTTTGCTCACATAGGGATAGCATTCGTTCAAGGTTATCGAGGCATTGGTCGTATGAATCTCCAAAGATAGAAAAGTCGTCCATGAAGACTTCCATTGTCTTTTCTATCATGTCATGGAAGATGGCCACCATGCAACGTTGGAATGTTGCGGGGGCATTGCACAGACCAAATGGCATGCGTCGATAAGCAAAAGTTCCATAGGGACATGTGAAAGTTGTCTTTTCTTGGTCTTCGGGTGCTATCGGGATTTGAAAGTAACCTGAAAAACCATCCAAGAAACAATAAAATTTATGACCGGATAATCTTTCTAACATTTGATCAATGAAGGGCAAAGGAAAGTGATCTTTCCTTGTTGCTTCATTTAATCGTCTATAGTCTATACATACTCTCCGTCCTGTGACGGTTCTCATTGGTATTAATTCATTCTTTTCATTAGTTATTACTGTCATACCTCCTTTCTTTGGAACTACTTGGACGGGACTTACCCAGGGACTATCTGAGATAGGGTAGATAAGTCCAGCGTCAAGTAATTTGATGACTTCGTTTTTAACCACTTGTTGCACATTTGGATTTACTCTACGTTGTGGTTGTATTACCGACTTGTAGTCATCATTCATTAAAATTTTGTGCGTGCACATGGAAGGACTTATTCCTTTAATATCTACAAGCTTCCAAGCGATCGCATTTTTATGTTTTTTCAAAAGTTTAATTAATTTTTCTTTCTCTAAACTACTTAATTTAGACGAAATAATTACAGGTGATTTACCATCTTTGTCTAGAAAAGCATATTCCAAACCTTTCGGGAGTTCTTTGAGCTCAAGGGGTGGGTCTTTAAGAGACTCCTTATTTTGTTTCTCATTTTGACCAAGAAATTTAAAAGTATGTTCTATAGCGACCTCTTCTTCAACAAAGTGGTTAATCTTTTCACTTATATCGGTGGCTCATTTTCGTCTTCAATTAGGGGGTCATTATTGCCAAAAGGATATTTCATTGAGTGCTCAAGATCTATGCTCCATTTGAATGCCCCTAGTTGAAGAGGTAGATTGTTGAACTTTCGGTTTTTCAAAGCTTCATGAGTTTTTACAAAAGGTCGTCCCAACACTAGAGGAGCGTCATCGAGGATGACAAAGTCGGTTGGGATTACCATTTGATTTGTTTGAACCAAGACATCCTCAACTACACCGATTGATTTTATTACTTTCCGATCGGATAGAAAAATGGGTATTTGACGTAGAGAAAAATCACTAATACTTAATTTTTCGAAAATGTAGTTAGGCATTATGTTAACACAAAGATCTTTATCAAGGGTGATATTACTAATAAAGGAATTTTGAAAGAAGCATGGAACCGGTGTAATGTTAATTTCAAAAGGGTCTTCTTTTATTAGCGAAGTTTGATCATTAGTTAACTTAACACTTGTCATTTCTTCAATTTTAGTGTTAGTGTTTAACTCTTTTAAAAACTTAGCATGAGCGGGTACTAAACAATGATTTTCAAAAGAAGGTGACAGGAGATTAATTTCTTCAAAATTAGACTCTTCTTGGATTTTAACGCTATTGTCCTCACCTTTTCGTTGTTTAACTCATGTGTCGGTTTTTCACTTATTTGTTCTTCCATTTTTTAACTCTTTAACTATCGTTTTTTATTTAATTCTTCTCTTGCGCGAGACTCCTCTTCCCTTGCGCGAGATTCTTTTATGTGTCGCTCGATAGTTATAAGTTTTTCTATTATCCTATCGGCTACTTCGGTGATAGAGAAAGGATCGGGATCCTCAAAGCTTGAATCCGGTTGTTCGATCCTTGGTTCCTCATAGTACTCATATGAAGTAGATGGTTCATACCATTGTTCCTCATTGTAAGTATATGATGGATAAGGGTCGTAATTTTGTTCTTCATAGTACTCATATGAGGTGGGTTGTTCATGCCATGGCTCCTCATAATAAGAGTATGAAGGCGGTGGCTCATATCTTGATTCCTCAAAGTATGAGTATGAAGGCTCATACCTTGGTTCATTAAAATATGAGTATGAGGGAGAAGGTTCATACCTTTGGTCTTCATAGGATGTGTATGAAGTCGATGGCTCATACCTGGGCTCCTCATAATAGTTGTATGAAGTGGATGGTTGAGATGAGTTATAATATTGGACCGAGTGCGGGTTACCACAATTAGTGCAATAGTCTCTCCTATAATCATCCTCCTCATAGGTGTAGTTGTAGCCTCCTGAGTATTGACCCATAAGAATCACTCAACAGACCACAATAGAGTCTCGGGACCAGAAAACAAAAATAAAAACGGAAACAGAAGCTGGACACGGCCCCGTGTTCAGGGTTTGTATCTGGGCGTTTTATTAAAGATTACTGGTCTTGTTGAGCATGGGGGCGTGTTCAGTGAGCACGACCCCGTGTTCAGACTCTGTATCTGGGTGTTTTATGAAAAAATATGCAGCACGGTCTCGTGTTCAGTGAACACGGCCCCGTGTTCAGGCTACTGTAAATGCAAAATAAACTAAAATGCAGAAAAATGTGCGCGCGTTTTTAAAAAGTTTTGTAAAACTGATTAGGCCGTCGATTTTAAGCCTTTTTGATGTACGTTAGGTGTAATATGTTTTAGGCGTATATTTTAAGCCCTTTTTACACTTTTTAGCCAAGTTTTAAATTTATAAACACCATATTCACTAACACTAAACACACATATGGGCAAGTGAACCCATCGTGGATGTAGTATAGTGTTGGTAAGATACCGAGGTCGTCCAAGGACACAAGAGCTTTTAGTATCGGTTTATCCTCAACGTCTAATCAAATCAAAATGTTAGAAAAAGGTTTTTAAACTAGGAAAATAAAACTAACTAAAATGCTAAAAAGTATAATAAAAATAAAAACAGATAGACAAGATGAATCACTTGGATCCGACTCGTGTGTAGTGTAACCTTTGATTATTTTCGCACTTTTGCACTTGTTTAAGAGATTATCTTAGTTATTGTAGTAGGCCACTCTTTTGAAGGCGACGTTACCCTGAACCCAATAGTTTGAGTCAGCAAGGATACAATCCTAAAGGGTCGGATTATTGAAAGATAATTAATTAAGTTATTAATCCATAATGTGGTAGGCCCCTCTTTTGAAGGCGACGTTACCCTCGGCTATGTAGTCTGAGTCAGCAGGGATACAATCCTAAGTAGCCGGGTTAAAGTTGTAATAGTTGTTTAACTTATGAGGGGATCAAAGAGTTTGGACCCCCGCCATCCAATACCGTTGGGTATTGAAGGAGGTCCTACTAAATTTGACCTAGGTCCTTTGCAGGATCTATACACTGAACAATGGCAAGACTCTTACCAAACCGTTCCCTTAACACCTGACCAGGTAGCCAACATACCTCCATATAGACCGTGGAGATATGAATGGTGAAAATCTTTTATTTTATATAGACAGTAAAATAATGCCAAGACACCACGGACAAACGATAAGGAAGAATCACCTTCAACATAAGAAACTAGTAATTAAAGTCATTAATACAAAACCAATTAAAAAGTGCAAAAATTAAAAATAAAAAGTATTACACTAAACACTTGTCTTCACCAAGTGATGTAAGAGACTTAGGCAAACATGGCGTTTGATTGTCAAGAACTCTTACGATCAATCTTGGATCCCGAGGTGACTCACACACTCTATGATGGACAATGGATGATGGTGGTGGATGATGGTGTTGTGATGGTGGTGGGTGGTGGGTGAAGTGTGAGAGAGGTGGTGTGCCAAGGGATGAGTTGCAAGAGCTCCAAACACTCCTATTTATAGGCTGAACAGAAGCCTAGGCATGGCCCCGTGTCCATCCGACTCTCTCTCTTCATTAATTGCAATTCGCAATTTCATTAAATGCGTCTGCAACAGTTGACCACGCCCCTGTGTCCGCTGAGCACGGCCTTGTGGTGAGCAGTAGAAGCTTCTGTCACTTTGTCTTTTCTGTTGACACTTAGGCACGCACCCGTGCTCACTGAGCACGGGGCGTGTTCAGTCTTCTGTCTTCTTGTTTTGCTTTGCTTTGGGAAGATGTTGTCGGGAGGTCGGGCACGCCACGTTTGTTCCTTTTCTTGTATTTATGTTAGATTTAGCTGTATTTTTTTCTTCTTTTGTTCATTTGAGCTCATTTAATCCTGAAAATACAAAAGGAAGACAAAAGCACACTTGTTCCAACATTAGTACTAAAAAAGGGTTAGTTTTATGCCACAATTGATGTAATTTATATGTTGCATTTTGTGCACATCAATTATCGAACGGGTTGGTAAGGTAACGTACAGTCTCGAACTGCCCGATGAGTGGGATACATAGCACATTCCATGGATCACATCTCCGGCAATGTTTAGCCGATGAAACAACTTACATTCACTATGATGACATTGAAGTGAATAACAGTCTTAACTATGCGGTGAAGCCGATCGCGATTCTAGATCATAAAGTGAAAAGCTTAAGGAACAAAGTGTTTAATCAAGTAAAGGTTAAATGGGAACACAGAAAGGGTTCGGATACCACATGGGAGTCCGAAGAAGAGAGATGCAACGGCTCTACCCTACATTATTTGGTACGTACTATGGTTTCGGGGACGAAACCCTTTTTAAGGGGGGTGCACTTGTAACACCCCGAGAATATAAAACTATATATTAAAATTATAAAGCACTAAATAAACAAGAACAAACTAACTAGGACTAAATAACCCAGTTAGTTACAATTCTTGTAGTAACTCATAAGTGGGATTGAAACACTCAAAATATGAACTAAGGAAAAAATTGAGGGACTAAAAGTGTTAAATTGAAATTTGATTTAATAAAAACATTTTTTTTACCACAAAACACACATTTGGGTGTGCTGGGGATCGATCAAACGCGGGGGGGGGGGGGGGGGGCGACCAGAACTCTCCAAACCCTAGTTCATGCTTTTGATCAAAATTGAAGACTAATTTTAGTCCCAAATCAAAATACGAACATTGATTAGTGATCACCGAAGTGAAAGGGATCATAAGGTATGTAAATTTTGTAGAAAATTCTCATCTAAATTTCTGAATGAACATAGGAATTCGAATTTGATGTTGCATGATAGCTGTTTGGAATGAAATAGTGTCTAGGGATAAACCCTAGTCAATTACTTGTTGAAATTTTGCCTATTTCTTGTGAAATTCATAATCACCATTGAAGGTGATAAGTGGGCTTTGTAGAAACATGTTGAACACTAGGATTATAATGTTATCTTAGTGTAATTCGAGTTCTATGAAACAAGTTCAGATTTGATTAATCTGAAAATTGATGTGAATTTGCCTAAATTGATGTTTATCTTGGCTAAAGGACAAATATTGAACTTAATTATAAGTTGTGAGAAATTGTGCCTTTAATGTGCTTTTGAAAATGCCTAAAAGAAGATTAAAAACTGGAAATTTGAGCTAAAATGCGTGTTTGTAGAGTTATGGTAAATTATGCGTTACATGTAAACAAAAGAGTTCTAAAAGGGTTGTGATTGAACTCTATAGGAATCGAAACCGGAGCGTCAAGTGGACAAGCTGGTGGTGACGAGCGAGTGAAAGGGGTGCTTTGAAAGGTACATGACTTTAGCCCCGTGATATTATGCATAAATGTTAGAAATTAGTGTTATTGGTGTCACAGCGTAACGTATGTGTTTGATGTGTCATTGAAGTGGCGAAGCCCACTCGACAATCAAACGGGTCAAAATAATGGTTGTAAATAGTTTGGCTTGTCATTAAAGTGATGGTTTTCACTCGACAACCAAACGGGTCAAAATTATGCCTTTAAAAACAATCATGTGTCTAGAGACTTGAAAGACTCATATTGTGCTAGTGTTGGATAGTAATACACCAACGAATTGGTTGTGCTAATTTAAGTTTTACGAATCCGAGATATCGGGTCAAATGGTAGAAATCCATTATAAGTGTTGCTTGAAGTGGTATGCTTGAATTTTTAGAAAACAAGCATGAAATTCTAGTGTGAGCGTAAAGCCATGAAATGGTGCAAATACGCCAAGATTTACTAGTCCGGGGAGTCGGGTAATTATGTCTAGTATGCCTTAGAACTGAATATTGATATTATGCACACCAAGTTAATGGGTCGAATAATAGAAAAAAGGATTCTGTGAACCATTGGTTCATAATTCGGGTTTCGTTAAGTGAAACTCGCATGGTTAGATCCTTAATTTTAATACGGACATATAGGAAAAAGAATTGGCAAAAACAGACAAACAGATAAGAAGTTATGCTTGTTTAAAGTTTGAATTTTGACAAAATCCGGAGCTGGGCAAATATGCAGGTCCAGAAACTGGACTTGCTGGAAAATGTACTCCCCCGCGCCACGTGACGGGGGCACAAGGTTTTGGCGCGACATGCGGGACCGCCCGCGGCACGTGAAAGTATTGATTGAGTCTGGCGTGTGGCGCGACAGATCTAAAATCAAAATTTTATTATTTTTTTATTTTTGTTGTATATTTGTCATTGGGGCTTGTCTAGGCTTGGTTAACATTGTCAAAACTAATTATTTATGTGGTTTTGACCTTAGGTGATGCTCGTTAGTTTCGGATGCCGATCAAGCGTGAAATCAAGAACCGAACACCATTTTTGAAGCTTCCGCACTAATCTAAACATGTCTAGACAATGTTATCTTGTAAACTCTAATAGATGTGAATTTTAAAACTAGATAGTTGGTTATGCTAAATCGCTAAAACAATGTACATCTTAACTTATTAACTAAGTTGTTTCTAATTATGCATTTTGTTTTAAAAAGCCTGTATTTTATGATTAAACAATGGAATAAATAACTTGAGTGTTACAGTAGGTTTTCTACACATTGTATTATAGGTTCTGGTCATTGTGTTTAGTCTGGTATAGTTGTCCATTGTGTTTTTGTTTAGTTATCCATTGTGTTTAATCTGTTGTTTATTGTGTTTTAGTTTGTTGTTCTTTGTTTTTTAGTATGTTGTTCATTGTGTTTTTAGTTTGTTGTCCATTGTGTTTTTTCTCTGTTGTCAATTATTTGTTATTCTATTATCCATTGTATTTTTTATCTATTGTCATCAATTATGTTTTCTATCTGTTGTTATCAATTGTGTTTTTTAGTCCGCTTTCCACTGCATTTTTAGTTTGAAACTCATTGTGATTTACTTATGTCCATTGTGTTTTAGTCTATTGTCCATTGTGTATTTTATCTATTGCCATCGATTATTATTTTTTTGTTTACTTTCCATGGGTTGAGTTATAGTACAAAGTGGTTTAAAAATAAGTATGGTCACTATAGAATGACAAGGGTCTAAGGAGGAATCAAGTGGGAAGGTTAGTTTTATGAAAAAAAAAAAAGAATATGCACATGTAAGTCACATGTTATCCCCCCCCCCATTTTAAATGTCCGTAACTTTTTTATAAGTCCTTTGTTTTCTTTTAAAAATTAATTATACCATAAAATCGAGTGTCTTTTTATCTTTAATATGAGTACCCTATTGTTATACTTTTTAACAAAACTCGAAAACTCAGTTGCGTATCACACAATAGACATAACGTAAAACACGATGTATAACAAACTAAAAACACAATGGAAAGTAAACCAAAGAAACAAGCGATCGAAATAGATAAAAGACACAATGGACAACAGATTAAAACACAATGGATATAATATGAAACACAATGAGTATCAAACTAAAAAAGCAATGGAAAGTAGACTAAAAACACAACTGATAACAACAGATAAAAGACATAATTGAATATTGTAGATAAAAACACAATGGTTAACAAACTAAGATATAATGGACAACAGACTAAAATCACAATGAACAACAGACTAAAAACACAATGAACAACACACTAAAACACAATGAACACAAACTAAAACATAATGGACAACAAAACAAAAACACAAAGGACAACTATAGCAGACTAAACACAATTAGTAGAAGCTATAACACAATGTGTAGAAAACCCACCAAGTTGAAAAACACAATAATCAGAACTAATAACACAATGTATAAAAACCCAAATATAACACCATCATCATTGTGGCATGCATTGTGTTATAGGTTCTGATAAAAACACAATGGACTGAACCCAAATTAACAATATTTTATAAGTTTTGATAATAATACAATGTATGGAAAGCCAAATAAAAACGTAATGACCAAACCCCAGATGAAAGACAGAATGACCAGAACCTTTAACACAATGCAAAGAAAACCCAATAAAAAATGAAAATTTTTTATTTTATTTTTATATAGTAGTAACATAATCATATTAAAGATAAAAAGTGGTCGTTATATTAGGATCTAAGTTATAATACTTGTGGGCATTAAGCAAAACAAGAACATGCAATTTATGAATTGAAAGACAAATAATGCAAACACACAAGCAGGAAGATATATCAACAACTATTTTTCATTGAAAAGAAATGATTACAATTAAAGTGTGATTATTGTACAATCTCCCCCTCAGCCTGATCACTCACAAATCTGTTCGTATAAAAGAGGATGTGTGTAAGGTGATGAAAAGATCTCTAATAGGTGAGATTCGTTAATACTAAGTACAAAAGGTCTTTTTGCAATCAACTGACGTCACCCTGATAGTGACATCTAACATTCCTAATAGAAAAGATTCTACATATGTTTGAAAAAGTTTGTGGGAATCTAATGCTTGATCTAAGACCCTAAATCTCCGTTAGAAGCAAAATATTGCTACATTGATGAAACTGCTGATCTTCAAACCGCTTTTGCTCTGTGTCAAACATCTGCTTGGCCAAAACATATGTTTGCTCTTCTTGAGTAGGGATTTGCTTCAACAGGGCTTTGCCCTTTGATCAATTCTTGGATTTTCTTCGACAGTGGTTCCAAGTCTTTAACAGATGTTAGCATATCTTTAACAGATGTTCTGATTAGTGTTCAAGGTTTATTATCTTTTGGAAGAGAATGCTCCATCTATTGTTTATTTCTTGATTAGAAAGTGTTAGGATCGGAGGCTGTCATGATTATGCTTGTTTGTAAGAATTTGACAAGTCAATGGATATAAAACAATGTAAAGTGCAGCGGAAATGAATACAAACTATATAAACATAATCAAGGAAGAGAATAGTTTGATAAACACATGCTTTCTCATTAAGTTGAATGATTACAATGAAAATCAAAAGAGTACAAGCATGCGTACAATACTAAGCTCCCCCTCAGCCTGATGCCCCAAGGTTGGTTGTACAAGATGAAAGGATTGAATTGAGGAGAAAAACTCACTCAAAACGATCAAATGTAACAGTACAGAGTACTGTTCCATTTATAGACAATCCAATCCTCGGAAGCATCTCAGCTGACGTCACCATGAAAGTGACATCTAACAACCTAACAAACTCTATCTACTGATCTATACAACTACTGCTTTGCTAACTACTGATATTGCGTTACATAACATAGAACAAACATAAAACTGCTGCTACATCATTCTACTGCTGTGAACCCAGCAGTACTTGTCATGATCAGCAGTGCTTGACTCAAGGCAGCAGATTGAACAGCAGGGCTTTTAGTCTTCATAAGTCTTTGTGTTGATCAGCAGTTGTAGGTCAGCAGATGTTGATATAGACAGTACTTTGGAGCATATCAGATGTTTGCGCCACATTCAAGGGGAGAGCAAAGTGTAGGCTGCTGCTTATTGTTAGTCCACTGATGTGATCCGGTTTGGCTTTACATTATCTGTTCCTCTGTTAGGGTTCAATCCCAACAATCTCCCCCTGGAACAGATAATGCCAAAACCCTTCATTATTCAGGACCTTTATTTCTCACCAAAAGTTCCTTAGCTTGTCTTTTAAATTCAGCTTAAAATTCCTTGGAACTTAGATCATCTTCATCCCTACACAGTGTAAGTTCAAGCAGATCCTGCAAATCTTCAACACTAAGGCCTAGTGCTTCTTTCTTTGATATGTACTTCACTTCACCATTGGTTCTGACAAGAGTCAATACGTGGGTCTTTTGATCAGACATCCACTTTAGTATTTTTAAACCTAATGGGTTTCTTAGGAGAGATTTATTCTTTGATGAGTTTGGAGATGATGGCCTTGTGAACACTTGCAGACTTTCAGACATTCTTTTGAAGGCCATCTCAATGACATTGTTAGATGCAGCTATGTCTTCTGCAGTCTCTTTTTCCATCAGCTCTTGCCTTTCAATGTCTGTCATGCCTGTTGTAGTGTTTGGTGATGCAGGCTTAGTTAATACCTTCTTAAAAAGGTTCTGAAGCTTTGTTGAGTTCTCTTCTTTTAATCCCATTTTCATGATGGCATCATTGATGTACTCAGCTTCCTTTTCCTTGACCTCTTCTTCAGACAGTTGTTTTCCTTTTTCTTGGTTTGACACAAGAGTAGGATTATCTGCTGATTTGAACAGTGTTTTGAGGTTTTCAATCTGCTGTTCAAGCTTCATCATTTGTTCACGTTTCTTTGAAGAGCCTGAAACAGTTATCTTTCTTTTCTTTAGCCTTTCATAGGCTTCATCAGTCTGCTGTTTTGACCATTTTGATTTGGCTTCAGCAGTATCCATTTTTGCATCCACCAGCTCCTTTTTCTTTCTTTTATACTCAGCAGTGAGGTCAGCAATGAGCTTTTTGTATTTGCTCCAGTTTGGAACATTCTTCTTCTTTGTAGGATCATTCTTGATTCTGCCAATCCTATCAGCCTCATGCTTTAGAGCGATTATTGGCCATTCTTCAAACTGTTTTTCTTCAGCAGGATAGAATTTTTCTTTCATGATGTAGGCTAGATGTTGTTTTCTTAACTTTCCTCGTTGTTCAGCCTTTTCTTTGTTCAGTTCTTGTGCAAACTCTTCTATCTGCTTTACTTTAGTGAGTAAGAAATCCAGTCTTTTAGCAATGCCTTCTTCGCTTAGACCTTCACTTTCACTCTCAACTTTAGCTCTAGTTTAGCTTGCCTTGCCTTGATCTTGAGGTAATCATCCATATCCTCTGGTGGCATGTAGCCTATGAGTGAGGAGAATCTTCTTTTTGAAGGATCCTCTTCTATATAGAATTGTCTCATCTCATTTTTGATAGCTTCAAGTTCCAGTGGATATTTTGTAGCATTAGGAGATGTCTTCTGCTTTTGAGTAGGGGTTGTGATGGCAGTTGTTTGAGTGGTGATAAGTGGCTGACTAACAGTAGTTGAAACAACTGGTGTTTCAACCACTGTTGCCTTCACAACAGATGTTATAACATCTGCCGTCTTCTGCTTTTTGGCAGGAGGTGATGATGGGTTGGCTATTTTTGATAGTGATGGTGGTTTTGGTGCTGTAGACACAGATGGTGGTGGAACAGTAGTTGTGGTGGTGTGTGGTGATGTGGTGTGTGTTGATACTGCAGTTTTGGTTTGACTACTTTCTGGCTCAACATATATACCATCATCAGTTCCCTTTTTCTTCCACTTGATCTTCTCCCCCTTTTTGGCATTATCTGAGAAGGGTTCATTCATGAAGAGAACAGTGGAGGGAAATTTTCCAGAGGCACTTTGAATGTGAGCTTTGATCGCTTTAATATCTGCCTGAGTATCTTTGAATCTTGATTCCACCATATTTGTCAGCTTTTGAACATGTATGGCATGCTGCTGATCTGCCATCTGCTTTTGTTTTTCCAGCAGTGGTTGAAGTAGGTTCCATAACTCATTTGCAGCAGGTGCTTGTTGAGCAGATGCTTGAGCAGGAGGAGCAGTTGATTGGGCTTTCTGAGATTTTAACAGCTGCTGCACCATATCTTTTATTTCAGCAACTGAGGTCTCAAGGTTTTCGACCCTGCCCGTTAGTTCCTGATATCTTGAATCATCACCTGAGTTAACAGGATCATCTGACTCCCCACCAGCAGTGGTTTTACCAATGAATAACTTAGGAACATAGTCCCAAAAGTCAGCCATTGATGCCCCTTGTTCTTGGTACTGGGGACTTCTTTCTTCAGCACTTGATAACCTTTTGATGTTGCCAGTAGTTAAAACAATCTCACTGGTGGTTCTCAGTGGTGCTATTGAAGAAATTGCCTTCAAGGGAGTCTTATGAATGTAACCACTGTCCAAATGTAAACCAGTGGGTTTAACATTTGTAGTGGCTGCTCCACTTGAACTACTGACAGGAATTGCTTGTAATTCCTGCAGTGTAACCTCCTCAGTTGTTGCTGGGATAGCAGAAATGTCAACATCAGACCCAGTCACCTGTTGAAGTATACTCTCAGTGATAGGTGGTTGAGAGGAACTGGTTTGTGTCTGAGTAACATCAGCTGCATGCAACAAGGTTATGGTGGATGGTGGTATTATGTGAGGTGAGGGTAAGGGAGTTGAAAGAGACATGTCCTTGGGAACAGGACTGTGGAAGATGGATCCGAGTGGGTCCAGAGCTTCATATTGTGGGGTCCCTGTGCTTACAACCTGATCCTTTTGTGAGGATGCAGGAGGAGTTTGAGGCAAGGGTTGAGATCTTTCCTCCATCTGCTGTGAGGAAGTAGCAGCAGTGGTTATTGGTGACTTTTGTGCTGTCACTGGCATTGACTCTGGGATCTCATCTTCCAGAGGTGCCTTTGTTTTGGGTTTGGTGGGCTTTCTGGATATTTTCTTTTTGGTCTTTTTAGTGGTGGCAGGTGTGGGTTTCAAAACAGTGGGTGTGCTGCTTTGATCACCTGGAGCAGTGAGCTCAGCAGCAGATACCTGAGGAGCAGTTTCATCTGCTAAATTCTGCTCAGGTACCCCTGCTTTTGTTTTTACAGGGGCTAACATCCTTGAGAAAGTCTCATGTGTTAAGCCGTTTATTTTAAAAGGAGAACCTTGTTTGAGCAAATCTACTTCTTTCTTTTCAATTTTTGTTCAAGATAATAACTCAGAAATCATGGAAAGAGCAGAAATGCTTTGCTGTCAACATTCTTTACCATATCATTAAAAATTTCTGGGAGTAATTGTAATCTTTATTATTTAAAATGGCATAGCCCAGACATTGAATTTTTAATGGTATTTCATTGAAAGATGTTATTTTATTTGAAGCACACATCAAAAGTGTGTGAAATACGAATCTGGGTGCAGAAGGTAAATAACCTTTTTGTAAAGTATCCCTTTTAGGTTGTTCTGCATATCCCCTGTTTAGAAAATCATTTTTCAACTCGGTTTTTGAGAAAGAAATTTTACCTTTCTGATCATCGAGTTTGAAGACCTCTGAAATAGATCGCGGAGTGATTTGGATGGCTTTACCCTTTATTGAGGAGTTTATGGCTTTGATGACATCATCTTGTTTCTCAAGAGTGGCATTTTTCCAGAACTCTCTCTGGGTTTCCAGGTAGATGGGAGAATCTGCTGTTAAGAAAGTTTTATACCTTGATGCTGATATGATGTCTATGATGGAATTGAAAGTGTTGTCGGTTGTGGGTTTTGTGAGTATACCCACATAGTTGTGAGGAGCTTTGAATGGTATTTCGCTCGCTTCAACAGCCATTTGAGTGGCGTCTGTTGGGGTGGATGAAGAAGATGGTTTTGATTTTGACTTTGATTTTGGTTTCGTCATTTTTGATGAAGAAGATCGAAGAAGGTTTTGTGAGGAAGAGTGGGAAACTTCTTTGTGAAGAGAATGTTTGGAATTCAATTCGACAGTGTGAGCCTTTGTTTTGGTTTAATCAGGGTTTTATTTTTAGGGAAAAAAGTGAATGCTGATGTGGCAGCGGTTACAACGATCTGACGACTAAAAACTAAACACGTGCCAACCCCTGATAAAATGGTAAATAATGGAGGACAGTTGTTTTGACAGCCACTGATGGATCAACCATCAGTAGTTACAACGGTAACAAAATGAGGCAGTGGATGATTTTTACTATCAGTGGATAGAACAATGATTTTGAACATCAGTGTTTTTCAAGATTTTCAAGGAGCAGGGGTTGACTTTCAGCAGTGGACAGACTTTAGAGAGCAGATGTTGAGGCACAACAGCATGTAAGGTACAACAGTGGTTGAAAGCAATAGTGAAGGTTATTAGTATAACAACTGTTAGTGCAGCAATGTTTTAACTTTTGACAAATAATTTTAGCATCTGCTTGATCGGATGTGGGTATTGATTTTGTCTTGTCTTGTGTAAACACAATATCATGTCCAACATCTGTTTAGTTTCAAAAATGCTATACTCAACAATTTACATTTTGGATGTAAATTCTCAAGTTTAAATTGCCAGTAGTTATCTCAGAAATCTTTGTTCAAGGCTTTGCCACATGTTCATTATTCCTGACAGTGGTTTAGCATCCCAGAGATGAAGACTTTTTTAATAAGGCTACTCATTTTATGTCTAATTATTTCAATTAGAATATGAGTATCTTAGTATTTCAAAAATTTGCAACCAATTTTTGATCTGTGATAAACTAACTTGAGCTTGACATGACCTTGATATGTGTGCCATTTCCTTTTGATCAGATTTAAGAATAGTAATTTCACACAAAAATTAAGAAATTACATCCTGACCGGTGAGAAACTTTTACTAAAAAAAATGAGTAAAAGTACAAAATATATTATCCAGGAAAAATGAGATAATATATCCGGTTTTATTTGAGAAAAACACCTTTAAAAAAATTAAAGGATGTTTTGAAAATCATCGAAAGGATCTGACAGCTTTTCAAGTAAGTTCATGATCATATCATTCTCAAGTTATTTTGACCATTGTTTAGGGTCATTTTCTAGACAATTGATTGTAAATTCTTCTTTTAAGGACAATCACTGAGATGCCATTGTTACCTGAACGGTTCCTGTATTTGATGAAAGCACACAGTTGCATGATGACCATTGTTTACCCAACTTTGACCTCATAAGTGTTTTATGCTTATACTCTTTTTCTTTTGGATTCAAAAGTTTTGAGATAACCACACTTTGAGATTTGTTCATTTCCCTTTTCCCTTTTTACCCTTTCCATTCACATGTACAGAAATACTCACTGTGATGAAACTTAGTCCAGAATCATTTTGAAGTAACGTTTTGAGAGATCTGGCCACATTTGTACATGTTTTATTACCAGATCTCACATTACGTATGGTTTGGACTGTTTTGACACCATATTTTCTTAATGTGTTTTGACAAAGTTGATTTGGTCCTTTTGAGGATTCTCAACCTGCCTTTGAGCACATAAGAAATTTTGACTAAAGCTTTATTTCCCTCTTTCTATGTTAGCAGAGCACCTGTGTTTAGATGAGCATAGGTTTTGCTAATCTGAGGTGCGTACTTTAGTATAAAATATGAAAACATCACAAATTTCATAACAACAATTGAAATCAATTTTGAATGAAGATAAACATACCATAGTTACCAGATAAGTTTCCAGATCTGGAAACTATGAGTGATTTGTGCATGACATCACCAGTTGTATGAGATTTGTGAATCTTATGACATCTTGGTTGTTTTACAAAGCTTTTGAGTCATCATTTTGAACATGATTTCTCGTTACTCTGTTTTTCAACTAAATACAATCAACCTCAGTATCAATGAATTTTGAGCTGAACTGTTATGTCAAATTGATTGTTAGATCGAATTTGACTGTCCAAGCTCTGATACCAATTGTTAGGATCGGAGGCTGTCATGATTATGCTTGTTTGTAAGAATTTGACAAGTCAATGGATATAAAACAATGTAAAGTGCAGCGGAAATGAATACAAACTGTATAAACATAATCAAGGAAGAGAATAGTTTGATAAACACATGCTTTCTCATTAAGTTGAATGATTACAACGAAAATCAAAAGAGTACAAGCATGCTTACAATACTAAGCTCCCCCTCAGCCTGATGCCCCAAGGTTGGTTGTACAAGATGAAAGGATTGAATTGAGGAGAAAAACTCACTCAAGGCGATCAAATGTAACAGTACAGAGTACTGTTCCATTTATAGACAATCCAATCCTCTGATGCATCTCAGCTGACGTCACCATGAAAGTGACATCTAACAACCTAACAACCTAACAAACTCTATCTACTGATCTATACAACTACTGCTTTGCTAACTACTGATATTGCGTTACATAACATAGAACAAACATAAAACTGCTGCTACATCATTCTACTGCTGTGAACCCAGCAGTACTTGTCATGATCAGCAGTGCTTGACTCAAGGCAGCAGATTGAACAGCAGGGCTTTTAGTCTTCATCAGTCTTTGTGTTGATTAGCAGTTGTAGGTCAGCAGATGTTGATATAGGCAGTACTTTGGAGCATATCAGATGTTTGAGCCACATTCAAGGGGAGAGCAAAGTGTAGGCTGCTGCTTATTGTTAGTCCACTGATGTGATCCGGTTTTGGCTTTACATTATCTGTTCCTCTGTTAGGGTTCAATCCCAACAGAAAGTCATGTTTTAGCTTTTGAATATCATCTGTTCTTTTATAGGTCCACAATCTCTCCCTATAAGAGATGATGCTAAAACAAATGTTTATTAGATCAGCTTTTATTTCTCATTAACTTCTCTCTAATTTGGCTTTTGAACTGAAGCTCAAACTTTTTGGAAAGAGAGTCATCCAGATCCTTTTAAAGTGGAAGACTTATTAGGTCTTGCAGATCTTCATCATTAAGTCCAAAGTCACTGTTCACTGAGATCTTTTTCACTTCTCCATTAGCTCTGACAATCTTCAATTCATGGCTTGTCATATTCGATGTCCATTTTAGAACTTTAGAGCTGATTGGATTTCTTGGGGAAAATGTTGTTTGATGAGTTGAGGGAAATTGTTTTCCTAAGACTTGCCTAAGCAGTTCTTCCGATTTTGCATCTGGATGCCCATATTTCAATTCATTTCTAATCTCTTCCTTTCTTATTTCATCCTCATATATCTTCATGTCTTCTTCGTACATCTCTTTTCACCTTTTAAGTTAGCTTTTGATAGCTGAAGAGATATTCTTTGTAGTGAGAAGCTCTGAAGGATCAACTAGAGAACTGATAAGGAAGTCTGCATCTTCATAGTTTGGCCTTTTGGGGACTGATGGATCTTTTGCTCTTAAAGCTTCAAGTTTCTTGTAATTTTCTTTAATTGTTGGCTCATCCCATCTAGCCATTGACTATATAGAGCCAAGTTTGGCTTATCCCATCTCCTCCTCCATTCTCTTCAATTAAAGTGCCTTTTTACCAACAGGCTTTTTGCCTTCTCTCCAGTTAGGAGGAGTGGGATTGACATTAGGATTGAGTTTCATCTTCTCAATCCTTAAAATCTCTCCTCCAGAAGTCCTTTTATAGACCATCCAGAGAATTGGGCTCTTGTAGCTTTATGAGGCTTGTTATTCATTATATGTTCCATGTATTCTTCCCTTAGAGCTCTTTGAGATTAGGGTCACTTACATGGCCTTTTGAAGACCGTTTGCTAACATCTTTGGCAAAATCTTCTAATCTTATCACTTTAGTGAGCTCTTCAGATAGAATTTGCTGACCATCTTTATCACTTTTCCCTTTCTTCTTTTTGCTGCAATCATTTCGACCTGTTTAAGCTTTGTTTCCAAATATTCTTTGACATTTGAAGGCTTTGGGAGATCATGCACAGTTGGGAAGGCAAGCTATTCTGGATCTTTTTGTAGTATACAAAGAATATATCTTTTGTGATACAATTTCTAAATCCAGAGGATGTGACTAAGTGGTTATGGCTTTGGTGGTTGATGGTAAGGTTGATGGAATTTATGTGATGGTTGTGGAAGATGTTTTGGTAGTAGTAGTTTTGATGGGTGGTGAATCAGGTGTTTCTTCATAATCATCTTGGATAATAAATTTGGCTCTTCTGGATTTGTCATGAGGTGTGGGTGTTTTTTGTTGGTGGCAATGGGGTTTTATGGGTAGTTTTCTTTTGATTAGAAGACCTTTAGGAGATTGTGTTCGCTTTTGGAGTGCCAACAGATGTTTGGGCAGTGGAAACAGTGGTTACGGTAGTTAGTGGTGGTTTTGTTAAAACATTGCTTTGGGAAACCTCTGTTGAGGAGCCTTGATTGTCTTGAATTCCTTTTTTTTCAATAATCTCTTGCACTGTCAACATTTCATTGGCTTCCTTTGTGTCTTTCCACTTTTCTTTTTCAATAGCTTCTTGTTTGCCTTTTTTTTGCTTCAGAAGTATTAGGCCTCTTTTGTGCTTTCTTGACCAGAGGTGGAAGCTTTCTCAATGTATTACTCTCCCCCGTTTTGGCGTCATCTACATATTTGGGGAGAATGGGAATTTTGCAAGTGGTTTGAAGAATATGGTCTTTAATGGCCTTTATTTCTTCTTAAGTATCTTTATGCCTAGTATCCACCATGTTTATCAGCTCCATTTGCATGTTCTGTGTTGCCACTACAGATTGCTTTTGAAGATGAAGATACATTTGTGCATGCACCCACATTTCTTTTTCTATTTCTACATCGGTTGGTGGAGATCTTGAGTTTTGTACCAAGGTCTTCAACATGTCTTTAATTTCATCAATTGAAGACTCTAGCTTAAACACTTTCTCCATAAATTTTTGGTATCTTAACCCATCACCTAAATTAATATGATCATCTGAGTTCCCACCAGAGGTGGTTGTACATGGTTTTAAACCAAGTGCCCTTTTTTCTTGATATTAGGGACTTCCAATTATTATAGAGTGTACAATTCTAGACTCAATAGTTGTTACCTTCAAGGAGGTCTTAGTTATGTAACCATTGTCCAATTATTAGTTTGTTGTCTCTATAGTTGTAGTGGCTGCCTCACTTGAAAAACCTTCAAGTGTCTTTTGGGACATAAGAGGTGTAGCCTCCTCTGCTTGTGGGCTAGCAATGACTTCTGAACTTACCCTAGTCACTTGTTGTGTCATGCTCTCAGTGATATGTTGTTGAAAGGAACTAGGCACATACAAGTTGGTTTTGTTAATTGCATCAAGCAATGATTGGAATGTGCAAGGTATTGTTTTTGTGGGTCATGGTGTGAAAAGATAAGTAACCCTGTGAGAGGGGCTTATGAAGAAATATTCAAATGAATCATCTCCCTCTTGACTTAGTTCCCCTATGCTTATGAAACTATCCTTTTGTGATGATATGTGAGGAGTTTATCTAGGTGGAGATGTTTACATCTGTTATGAGGAAGTAACAACAGATGTTTGCTGCTTTTGTGTTATAATAGGTTCCTTTGTTATCTCAACCACTAGAGTAACCCTGTTTTTAGTTTTTCTTTTGGATTTAGGGATGCAAATGGAAATGGATTATGTGGTGATTTCTAATGTTGGTAGCACAGTGGTGGGTTGGTCACTGAGCGCATCACTCACCGGGGATGTGAATGGAAATGCTTTGTGTGGTGATTTCTTGACCTTTTCAGGTCATCATGCATGTAAATGTTTCATTTGAAAGGCTATTCATTTCAAGGGCTTCACCCTATTCAAAATTTTCTTGTTTCAAAACCTTTTGAAGGTAAAAACTTATTAGCCTTAGATATAGAATGAAGGGTTTGCGAGTTTGCTTATTGATTACTTTAATGTTTACCACCATATCTATAAACAACGTTTGGGATGGCTTGTAATCTGTATTTGTCAGAATAGCATATCCCAAATACTGAGTTTTTAGGGGTAGTTCATTAAAAGAAGTGGTCTTGGCAGACAAGGAGACTAAAAGTGTATGGAAAAAGATTTTCATTTCTAGTGGGAAGTGTGGTTTGAAAATTGTTGCTACCACCAGTTGACTATTATATCCCCTCTCTATAAACTCATTTTGTAGATCATTATTAGGGATAGTTTCCATACTTGCTGTGTCATTCAGGTTGAACATTGTGGGGATGGATTGTGGAGTTATCAAGATGTGTTCTCCTTTGATTTCTGACGTGATTGTTAAGGCTTTTGTCTATGAGCAAAAAAAAATCTGCATTTGTCGAAAATTCACAAAGTGTAGCCAAATAAACTTGTGCGTTTATGGTAAGAATGGTAGGTATTTTGTTGATGTAAGAATGTCAATGATGGAATGGAAATCTGTGTTCTGGTTATGGTAGGTAGTTTTGGGGTAATTTGAGAATGAGAGCCATGGATGACAATGAAAGAATCTTTTGAAAATCTTTTGAGCAGAAGACTTTTTAATTTAAAACTGACGAATGTAGATTGCAATTTCGGAGTTTATCTCTTTGTAAAATGCGTTGATTTTGATGAATTTTGGTAAAGTGAAACTCGATCTATTGAGATAGGGGTTTTTATTGGGTTTATGTAACCGTGATAATGACGTGGCCAACATTTACTTTTTGAGTTACGTGGCAATCCTTTATTTGTTAAGACAATGCTTTGTTTTAACATGGACTGGGCCCCACTGAGAAAACCCTTTAGTGAAGTAATATAAGGTATGTTTTGCCAAAGGTCTGTTTTGAAAACTTAGTTTGTTATCAACAAATGTTTTGGTAAACACAGTGGTTGGTACATATGTGGACTTATGGTCAACAGATGAATGGGAACAAATGTTTGAAACCATTTTTGGGTTAAAACAGAGTTTGGGAGAGAAAATACTGGTTGCTTTTGCAAGAACTGTGGTTAAGTTTGACCTATTTAGTCAAATAGTAGATGAAGAATCAGTGGTTCCTTGTTGCAAGCAATGGTTAACAATGGTTAAATAGAGTTTTTGTTAGTGCATATTCTATGTGTCCGCCACTGTGCAAATGGCCTAGATAGAGTGTGTGTTGAATATTGTATAATTTACAGTGAAGTATAAACACATGACATTTTGGAGAGGATGAGAACTCATCTGCACGGATGAGGTCATCCGCAAGGATGAGGTCATCCGCATGGACAAGCTAATCTGTCCCAAATGTTCATGTCTATAAGTAGGTGTCATGTGTTCATAGTTGATAGGTTTTGGAGTTTTGTCTAGAGAGATCGCTTGATGCTCTCTCTAGCCTGTCAACGATATATGCTCTTTCGGTATGAATGGAAACTTTCTAGTTTTAAATATTCTTATGAGATTTCTACCGAATTAGCTTTATCTTATCCAAACTTCCGTTTAAACCCACCAGATCTGGAATTTTCAATTGGTATCAAAGCTACGGTACTGATTCAATCGATCTAACAGTTGATTGAATCACCTACGCTCATGATTTATGGGTTTTAGATGAAAAACATCAAATTAAAGGTCAATTCACGGATGGAATTTGAAATTGAAGACATCATTGCATTCGTAATTGATTTTTGTACATGTTTGTGGAAGAATCATCATCAAATTTGAAGAAATTAATATTTTAGATCGAAAAGTTTTGAAAAGAAGCTTTCGAACGGAAGACACCGTTTTGAGCGCACGAGTGCTTATTCATGCACAAGAGTCTTTCATTCACACGAATGAACCCTGATCCATTTGAAAAATTGTGCTCATCCGCACAAACTAGTTAGTCACTTGCACAAATCATTCTTCATCCTCACGGAAGGCTCTCTTTTGCATGAACCAGCTTAATTCCTTCCAAAACCAATGGCATTTTTTTTATCGTGGTGATGAGACAAGTGTCCAGAAAAAAAATTTGGTGATTGAATTTTTCGATATTTTGACGTCAAATACGAGTTATTAGGGGACACCAATGTAGGCTTCGGAGAATGATTAAGATGATGAGATTGCACAGTAGTGAAGATAGTGAGATAGTAATGATGATGTTTTGTTGATTAAGTTGATGTTAGGACTAACGGAGAAGGCTATACATCTGTTATCGTGACTGAAGAGGAACTGAAGAGGAAGAATGTGAATTTAATCGTGGAAGAATGTTTCTAGGAACAAAGTGTGTTACTAGATGGTTTGTAATCCGATGAAGATTTACTGATTGTGGAGATTACTATTTACACTGACTCGTATTTGAAGATTGGTTGTGCATAATAATGGTTACGGAAGACGGGATTTCAGATTTTCTTTAGTATTTAAAGATTTGAAGTTTACCAATGTGGTATTTGAACCATGCAAATAAAGAACTGAATATTCATTTCAGGGGGAATATATTGGTTATAATGCAAACCCAAATCATCAATCAAGGGGGAATTAACTGAAAATATCAAATCCTTGATTGAAGTTGTAGAATATTTAAACACGGCTTTCATATTCGAAGATCAAGATTCGAAAGTGAAATACAAATGGGAAACTGTTAGTGCATATTTTGTGTGCCCGCTACTGTGTGAATAGCCTAGATAGAGCGTGTGTTGAATATTGTATAATTTAGAGTGAAATACGAACACATGACATTTTGGAGAGGATGAAAACTCATCTGTATGGATGAGGTCATCCGCACGGACAAGCTAATCCATCCCAAGTGTCATTTGTATCTTTTGCATTCAAGTGGAGAAGCTCTGTCAGATTAAAACCATGAATGTGAAACTGATTAAATTGAATGAAAACATAGAAGATTAACCAAAATTTGTGATTCTGCCAACGTACAATGAATTTCGCGCATTATACTTAAGTCTAGATATCACCGGGTGTATAAACGTCGTTCTAAATGATCCTCACAAGTGGTATCACAGCCAGAGAGCTGATATCTATGAGACTACACAAGATTTGGAGCTTAGAAGACCTTCTTTCTACACTTTTTCTTATTTTTGATACTTGCCACGGTTAAAATGGGCTAAATTTTTCATAAAACCTTAAAATATCATTTACGAACAACATATTAAAAAATTGGCTCAAAATTCAAACGTTATCATGCCAAATTTACAAAAAAAATATATGAAAAACATGATTGTTCTCATCCGCACGAACAAGCTCGTTCGCACGGACTAGACCCTTATTCGCACGAATTAGTGGATTTGTCCGCATGAACAAGCTTGGTTTGCACGAAAGAAATATCTGATTCGTTTGAATTTTCATCTTGTCTGCACAAACTTGGTTCCTTCACATGAAATGGCCTAATCCGTCTGAGAAGTATTGATTCACATGAGAAAGTTCATCCATTTGAATTCTTATCCGCACGAGAAAGGGTTATTCATTCAAAGTTTATCCTCATTCATACCAAATTTAGTGTTTTATTTGTACTAGTGTTCATCTGCTCTAACCTTCATTCGTTCTAGAAAGTGCTTATGTGACACTCGGCAAAATACCGGTAATTCCGTACAACCTGAACAACTATTACATTATTTATGTTCACATTTTTTAGTTGATTTTGTTAATTGAGTCTTAAAGGTCTAGGATCATACAAAAAATTATATCATGAAAAGATATCGAGTTCGCTGCTTTGCGAAACAATATAAACTATTTCCTAGACAAACTAGTAGAAATGCGAACACACTATTCATCCCAGGAGTAGTCGCGGTACAGCCGGACATGGCAAAAACAAGACATGAAGATATCTCCGCTTCAAACATTACATAAAACACTAGTTAATGAATTTTTGAACTTCAAAAATATCACAAAGATGAATATATAAACAATTCTATAAAAGTAGTATAAATTGCTGGTATATGACCCGGTACGAAACATGAGCCGAATCTGTCTTCCGAACAACAAAATGACTAGTCTAGTGAACTAGTTAAACAAATTTTAACATCACTTTAATGTGTGGGTTGTTAGTTTTTATAAAAACTAACAATTTAGATCATCTAAATTTATAAAAGTTATATAAGTATAACAAAGTCTTTATAAAAAAAATTATAAAACCCAAACCACCCCCATGTCCATAGTTTTGGTGGGTCCCTCACCAACTCATCTTCCTTTGATGTGTTGTAAGATTGTCATCTTCCTTTGATGTGTTGTAAGAATGAAAGGGTGATTAGTGTTATGGTGATGTGTAAGAGAAGATGATCATAACACTTAACACTACATCTCACTAACCATTTCATTCCAAACTTTAAATAGCAAACAACACAAACTCTCTCCTTCTTCCTCTAGAAATCGGTCAAGAACCAACATCACCATATCCAACTTTTTAAAATCTAAATGATGTGTACAAAATGCAACATATAAATTACATCAGTTATGGCATAAAACTAACCCTTTTTTAGTACTAATGTTAGAAAAAGTGTGTTTTTGTCTTCCTTTTGTATTTTCAAGATTAAACAAGCTCAAATAAACAAAAGAAGCAAAAAGGCAGCTAAATCTAACATAAATACAAGAAAAGAAACAAACGTGGCATGCCCGGCCTCCCCGACAGCATCTTCCCAAGCAAAACAAGAGAACATAAGGCTGAACACGCCCCGTGCTCAATGAGCACGGGGCGTGCCCAAGTGTCAGCAGAAAAGACAAAGTTGTAGAAGCTTCTACCGCCCACCACGGGGTCGTGCTTAGCGGACACGGGGCCGTGGTCAACTCTAAGATTCGCATGATCTAGGGAAATCTCGATAGTACAGATACGCTTCTGCACACGGGGTCGTGTTCAGCGGACACGGGGGCGAGGTCAACTAATGCAGACAAACTTCAATTAATGAAGAAAGAGAAAAAGGATGGACACGGGGCCGTGCCCGAGCTTCTGTTCAGCCTATAAATAGGAGTGCTTGGATCACTTGCAACTCATCCCTTGGCACACCACCTCTCTCACACTTCACCCACCACCCACCACCATCACAACACCATCATCTACCACCATCATCCATTGTCCATCATAGAGTGTGTGAGTCGTCTCGGGATCCAAGATTGATCGTAAGAGTTCTTGACAATCAAAGGCCATGTTTGCCTAAGTCTCTTACATCACTTGGTGAAGACATGTGTTTAGTGTAATACTTTTTATTTTTAATCTTTTCGCACTTTTTATTTGGTTATGTATTAATGACTTTAATAACTAGTTTCTTATGTTGAAGGTGATTCTTCCTTATCGTTTGTCCGTGGTGTTTTGGCATTATTTTACTGTCTACATAAAATAAAAGATTTTCACCATTCATATCTCCACGGTCTATATGGAGATATGTTGGCTAACAGGTCGGGGGTTAAGGGAACGGTTTGGTAAGAGTCTTGCCATTGTTCAGTGTATAGACCTTGCAAAGGACCTGGGTCAAATTTAGTAGGACCTCCTTCAATACCCACCGGTATTGGATAGCGGGGGTCCAAACTCTTTGATCCCCTCATAAGTTAAACTACTATTAAAACTTTAACCCGGCTACTTAGGACTCTATCCCTGCTGACTCAGACTACTTAGCCGAGGGTAACGTCACCTTCAAAAGAGGGGCCTACCACAATATGCATTAATAACTTAATTAATTATCTTTCAATAATCCGACCCTTTAGGATTGTATCCTTGCTGACTCAAACTACTGGGTTGAGGGTAACGTCACCTTCAAAAACTACAATAACTAAGATAATCTCTTAAGAAGTGCAAAAGTGCGTGTTGGTGCACTGAATGTCTGTTTACTACGTCTTAATCGAGTCTTAGGTCTTGATAGGTTGTTTAGGGTTGAAAAACAAGTTTAGTGGTTTTATGTTGTAATTCCGCTTGAAATGACTTGTTTGTCATTTGAAGCGAAATCTGATAAACTTGTAATTCCGCTCGAGGCAACTTAGGTATTTCGCTCGAAGTGAATATTGGTGATTCCGCTTGGACAATTCAAGCGAAATCAGATTTCACTTGGAACTGCCATGTCAGTTCAAGCGGAATCATAGGCTCTATAAATAGGTAATGTGTTCATTTCATTTGGAACGTTGGAGCGGAATTAGGAGTTGAGGTGATGTCGGATTTTTGTCAGAATTCATTGTATTTGACTCAGAAAAGCAGTAATAGAAAGAGACTAAAAGGATACAAGCTGTTTGAAGTTGTTTACTTTGATTTCGCCTCTGTAAACAATGATGAACTGCCTTTACTGACTGTTTAGGGTCACGCACACGGTCCAACAAGTGGTATCAGAGCTCAGGACGAGGAGTTCATACAATTACAGCTTGATTCTACCGGATTTTCTCATTTCTACTCTCTTTTACTCATACTTTTCTGATTTGAACAAGTTTTAACGGTTGAAATGGCCTGATTTTCACATATGTTGTGTAAAACATAGTTTTAACAAATCCTACAAAGAATCAGATTGAAACGCGAATTAAAACTGGTAAAAATGGTCTAAAAACTAGATTCCGCTTGAACGAGTAAAAGTTGATTTCGCTCGAAACATCAGATTCCGGTTAAAATATTTCAAGCGAAACCTCGTTAAACAGCTTATTCCGCTTGAAAATTAGACCAGTTCTTATTCTGCTTGAAACGTTAAGTCTGATTCCGCTTGAATTCAGACTAATTCATATTCTGCTTGAAAAGTAAAATCTGATTCCGCTTGAATCAGATTTCGCTTGAGTTTTCTGTCTGATCTCGCTTGAACATTTCCTGATTGATTTCGCTTGAAGAGATTTTACTTCAAGTGATTTCACTTGAAACTGCTGTTTTTCAAAAACCTAAAAATTTTCTAAGTGTTTGCTGATTTTTCAGGTACGTGCAAGATGGACGATCTATTCATGAACCCTTTTAGTGATATGTATGCTTTTGCTGGAAATTCTGGAGACGATACTTCTTCTAGCAACACCAATGAGAATACGCCAAATACAAAGAAAAAGTTATCGGATGTTTTGGAAGTTGAAAGCGCATTTGGAACCTATAACAAACCACCGAAGTTAATGGCTATCGAAGAATATAGTCGGTGGGCCAAGAAGTTTGAAGAATGGTTGAAAGCTTTTGCGTATACTAGTTGGAAAAGTCTAAAGAACGGATATGTTGATGGAGGCAAAAAGGGTGAAAGCTTGACATCATCTGAAGAAATAGATTCGTTTGTTGCTGAGCAAAAATGCATAGTACTGCTATTTCAATCTGTTCGAGAAAATATAATATCTTTAATCGAGTACAACAGTTCTAAAGATCTCTGGGAAAAATTGAAAAATAAATGTTTGAGAAGTGTAGAAATAGTGAAAAACAAAAAGAAACTTCTAAGAAAAGAATTTGATTTATTTGGTTGTTTAAAAAATGAATCAGTTAGTAAGATGATTGAGAGGTTTGGGCACTTGAAGTTAGAGCTGGCGAGACATGGGATTTTATACTCACAAGAAGAGCTAGTCGACAAATTGTTTGAATCGTTGCCAGATGAGATGGATTGGCAGTACTTTGCATTGATGCTGAAGAATACTATCAAGCCACCAGAAGTGTTGACTTTAGACTTGCTAATTGAAAGAGTAGAGAGTCACGAGCTGGAGTTAAGGGAAACACACAAAGTCAATCACTCATCATATCAGCAGAACTTGGATTTGTATTATCCAAAAAGAATGATGCCAAAGAATACATCTCCCAAGGCAGCTTTTTCTGCTGAGAATTCCAACACTTCAAGCAAAGAGAGTCAAAGCAGTGGATTTCACAGTGGTTCTTCGTCACATTCAAATCAGTCTGATGCAAAGAACTTATTTCAATGCAATATCGCTGTAGACTTAAAGAATGCTCAAAACTTCAGCGAAGAGTCGGCAAAGCAACATATGGTTTTCCTAGCTTCTGTGCTAGAGTCATATGAAAGCCTTGTGGCAGGCAAGATAGGCAACACCAACCTAACGAAAGAAGATTATGATCAAATAGATCATGAGGAGATGGAATTGATCGACATAAGGTGGTGTATGGCCAGTGCAGTTCGTCGGGCACAACGTTTCATGCAGATAACAGGAAGGAAGTCTATTGGTGGACCTTCTACCAAGTTAGGCTTTGACAAGTCTAAAGTGACATGCTTTAAGTACAAACAGAAAGGTCACTTTAAGCGTGAATGCTGAAATGCGTATGCTGATGAGTCTGAAAACCCGTTCAGAGAAGATTACTACAAGAAAGCGATTTATCATCAGAATAAATCTGAAGCGCCAAGAATGAAGCAGCTTGAGGATAACAAAGAGAAATCTATAGCTCTTGCGGTGATTCATGACGATGAAGGTTTCGACTGGAGCGAGTTGTTACCTGAGGAGGATGCGGTTGGGTATGCATTAATGGCCAAATCTGAACCTGTTCCTTGGAAAGACACCAGACCTGAAGAACAGAGGTATGCTTACAGGAAGATGATAGCTCAAGAAAGAATGATCAGAATATCTGGTATCTATTTTGAAGCAAAAAGAGCGAGGAGATGGGATCCTGACACAGAATGTTATCTTGACCCCGATGGAAACATTGCCATAGACATAACACTATTGATATGGAAACCATAATTACAGAAATGAAAGAAGAAGATGATTATTGGCAAAGAAAATGGTGGGGAAGCGGAGAAGAGAAAGAAGAGAAGGAGAAAGAAGAGAAAGAGAAGTCAAAGAAGATTGATGATGGAATCATTGACACGACTTAAGAGTTGAATGCTGAAAACATGGGAAAGATGGCTGACAAGGTGCTGGCTGCTAAGGCACTTAAGGTAGATTCTAAATCCGTCTCTGAGTCTAAAAGCCAGGTCAGTTCAAACGCGTCAACGGCCGAGTCAGGTAAAAAGTCAATGGTGATCTTGACTGCAAAAATTGCATCAAAGAATGCAAAGTTTGTAGTACAGTCACCTATCTCAATGGTAAAAAAATTGATGATCTGACTACTAGAGTCAGAAGTGTTGAGGATCAAATCCTTGATCGTGATAAAATGTTGAAAGCTTCAACTGACAGATTAAAAGAATTAACTAACAAAATTGAAAATGATAAAATTGACCACGAAAAGGTTAGGAAAGAAAATGAAAGGTTAGTTCTTGAAAACCGTCAGATCACTGAAAAATTTGAGAAGCTTAAAAGCACGATTAAAGATAATGATGAAAGAAACGGTAAGACATATAAAGAAAATGCTCATCTGTCGGCAGTGCTTCAGATAAAAGAAGAATTAATCAACCAACAACTGGATGAAATTGCAAAATTGAAGCTTAAATTTCAAGAGGCTGAAATTGAAAATGAGCGAATCCAGTTGAAGCTAAAAAACAAAGCTGGCGAAGATGTCTTTTCGGATGGAACCGAGTTGGTTGATCTTGAAGATGAAAATGAAGTGCCAGATTCAATTGATGTTACATTTTCTTCTTCATCATCTGATGATAGTGTTCAGACAGAGATTGTTAAAAGCACAGCTGAAAGTGTTTTGATGTCTGAAAGTGATTCAGCTGAAGATGATGAATGTTTTCTTGACAAATACATTCCGAAACAAAATTCCAAAAACAACTTAAATGATGAACCTACTCTTGTCATGTACAAGATGTCGGGATCCGATAAGTTGTATTCGGATTCTGAGTTTCCTCTGGAGAATGTAAATGTTTCAAAATTGACAAATGAGTTCAAAATGGTTGAAATCGATTTGTCTAAAGTGAAAAGTCTAAAACAATCAAAAAGGCAAATGAATTTTGAGAAAGATAAAGCTTACTACACAAAACCTATAGTTCCACCACGTTTTTATAACAACAATCGAAACACTCGAAACAATTGGTCGGGTGTTATCAGGGTGGTAAGAGTTATCAAAAGAGAAATGTTCAAAACAAGAAGTTTGTTGAAAAGAAAGTGTTTGTGAACAGCTCAAGTTCACTTTCTGATGAAGAGGCAAAGATTTTTTCGAAATCAAATGAAGAATTCTTTGAGAAGAAAGCGTCACAACCTTAGTCTGAAGGCACAAGTCGAGTAGTTGACACTCGAACATGCTTCAGATGTAATCAAGTTGGACATATTGCACGAAAGTGTACCAACTTGAAGCCTAAGACTGAAGTTGTGAAGGTTCAAAAGAAGAAAGTTGATGCTAAGGGAAAAGCTCCATTGATTGTTGAGAAAAAGATTTTGAAAAATGAAAACATTAAGAACAAAACTGAACCCGTAAAGAATGTGGTAACTAAAAATGACAAGTTTTACAAATGGGTTGCATCACCTCAACAAATTTGGAAGCCTAAAACAGAGAAACAAATTTCAACTTCACAAGTAAAAGAAGTGGTGAATTCAGTCCCAATTGTGGATGATGCAAATTTTCCACCACTTCAAGTTAAAAATTCTAAGAAACAAAATGGAAAAGTTGAAGTTAACAAGGTTTTACCCAAGGCTGGTCAGGCTTGGGTGGATATTTTCTTCGTTTGAAAAACCTGACATGCCGGAGCTTCCTTGATAGCGAAGCATGAATCGGCATCTTTATTGAAATGTTTATAAAATCAATTTGTGTTATGTGCAGGATCTTCTGAGAGCTGTTTCACGATGGATTATGGATAGTGGAGCCTCTCGACATATGACAGGGAATACTGCATTGTTGTATGATGTTAGGAACTTTAATGGAGGTTATGTAGGATTTGGGGGTAACCAAGGTGGTAGGATTGTTGGTGAAGGAACGTTGTCCAATGGAATTGTGACGTTTGAAAGAGTTAACTACATTGCTGAGCTGGAGAATAATATGCTGAGTATCTCGCAGATCTGTGACAGGATGTATACTACTCACTTCACTGACAAAGAATGTTTGATCTTGAAGCCAGGATTTGTTATCCCTGAGGAATGGATTATCATGAGGGCACCAAGAGTTAATGATCTGTACGGGTTGGACATGAGCGTCGCTACTACAACCACAGGTCAAGCTCATTGTTTTGTGTCTAGAGCAACGGAGAAGGAATCAAGATTGTGGCACCGCAATATGGGGCATATACATCTGAGAAAAATGAATCACCTGGTGTACAATGATTTGGTTACTGGAGTTCATGTAAAAGGTTTTCATCTGGAAGGGGAGTGCATTAGCTGCGTCAAAGGCAAGCAGAAGAAAAAGTCACACCCTAAAAAGCAAGTCAATTCAGTCTCAAGACCACTGGAGAGAATTCACGTGGATTTGTTTGGTCCTGTGAATGTCAAAAGTATTACAGGAGATCTTTATTGTCTTGTGGTTACTGATGATTATTCCAGATTTTCGTGGGTTTCATTCTTGAAGACGAAAGATGAAACGTTTGACAGTTTGATGGCGTTGTTCAAAAAGATTGAAAATCTGTACCAAAGGCGTATCAAAAGAATCAGAAGTGATAATGGTACTGAGTTCAAGAACAACAAGATGGAAGAATTTTGTGATGAAAGAGGTATATTGCATGAGTTTAGTGCTCCCTACACTCCGCAGCAGAATGGAGTCGCAGAACGTAAAAACAGAACGCTAATCGAAACGGCCAGGACAATGCTTGCTGATTCAAAGCTACCGATAAATTTTTGGGCAGAAGCAGTTTCCGCCGCATGCTATACGCTCAACAGAGTTCTCACTGTCAAGAAATTCAACAAAACATGTTTTGAGTTGATCAATAACCGCAAACCGAATCTGAAGTATCTTGAACCGTTTGGGTTACCCTGTACAGTTCTAAGGCCTTTTGGAAAGTTTGGTCCAAAGAGCATTGAAGGGATATTCATTGGTTATGCAAGTCCATTACGACGTGTCTTCGTTCCAAGTTTGAAGCGGATTATTGAAGCTCCAAATGTTGAATGTCAAGGTTATACAATGCCGCCGCAGAATCCTGGAGATTCATGGCGTTATCATCACGAAAAGTTGTGGGATTCGTTTGACATGATGGAAGAATCAGAAGAAGAAGAAGATTTCTTTGATGAGTTAGATATTTTGCAAGAGTATGAGTCTTCGCAGGAAAGGTTCCCAGCCGAGTATTCAATGCGACCACGACAAACTTCGAATGACGATGAAGCAGGTCCAAGCAATGCTGGTGAACATGATGATGTCCAACAAGATGAAGTTGCCATGATAATCAGATGGCACAGAATGATAATCAAGAAACTAAGAACATGCCAGTATTTGATCATAGTGATTCAGATTCTGAGGGGAAGCAAATCCAGTTTTCAAGTCAAACAGATCTTATCAGTGAACATGGTGCAAATCAGAATGTTACTAATCTGGAAGGCAATGTAGATGTTCCAAGCGAAGTAATGCCACGAACTCTTTCATACCATCTAGAGGAGCTGATCATTGGAGAGTTGCAATCAGGCGTTCGCACAAGACATCAAATTGACCAAGGGCTTACATGTTTTTACTCTACAGTAGAACCTTTACAAACTGAATATTCATTGAGTTGTTTTATTTCACAGATTGAACCGCGAACATACAAAGAGGCGCTTACTGAAGATTCTTGGGTCATTGCTATGCAAGAAGAATTGAGTCAGTTTGAGAAATTGGGAGTGTGGAAGCTGGTAGATTTACCTGAAGGTCACAGGAAGATCAACACAAAATGGGTATTTAAGTGTAAGAGAGATGATCGAGGAGTAGTTGTGCGAAACAAGGCTCGACTCGTAGTCCAGGGTTTTAGTCAACAGGAGGGGATAAATTTTACTAAAGTGTACGCTCCTGTAGCTCGACTAGAAGCAATCAGAATCTTCCTGGCATTTGCATCGTGGAAAAACTTCAAAGTATATCAGTTAGATGTAAAATCGGCGTTTCTCTACGGGAAGGTCAAAGAGGAGGTATGTGTCGGACAACCGCCGGGCTTCACCGACCCAATCCACAAAAACAAGGTCTACTTACTGGACAAAGCGTTGTATGGTTTACACCAGGCCCCGAGAGCTTGGTATGAGACTTTGTCTCAACACCTACTAGCCAACAGCTTTATCCGAGGGAAAGTAGATGCCACTCTCTTCACCAAAGAGGTCGACGAACATCTTCTGATCGTACAGATTTACGTGGACGACATAATATTTGGGTCAACGAATGAGAAACTGTGCAAAGATTTTGAATCTATGATGAAGCAGAAATTCGAAATGTCATCGATGGGGGAGATGAAATTCTTCTTGGGACTACAAGTTGATCAACTACCTGAGGGAATTTTCATTCACCAGACGAAGTAGGTTCATGATATTCTAGAGAAATTTGGAATGTCAGGTTCTACTCCGGCGTCAACCCCACTAGCAACGAATCATGGGATACACCCAGGTCTCACCGGAGACAGGGCAGATGAGACGTTTTATTGTTCCATGATCGGCTCATTGATGTACTTAACTGCTTCAAGACCCGATATTATGTACCCAACGTGCCTCGCAGCAAGATTTCAATCTAACCCGAGAGCTTCGCACATGATTATTGTGAAGAGGATATTACGCTACCTGAAAGGAACTCCAACGTTGGGGTTGTAGTATCCTAGAAAAGGAGACTTTACGCTCGAGGGTATTCCAACTCGGATTTCGGATGCTGCAAAGTCAATTCAAAATCAACAACAGCAGGATGCCAGTTCTTTGGACCTCGCTTGGTCACCTGGCAGTGTAAGAAACAAACGTCTGTGGCGCTATCCACATGTGAAGCGGAGTATGTGTCTACTAGCAGTTGCTGCTCTCAGATCCCGTGGATATAGCAACAGATGCGCGATTATGGTTTGCAGTTTCTTAACACACCTCTCTTTGTTGATAATGAGGCCGTAATAAATATAACGAAAAACCCAGTACATCACGCTAAAACTAAACATATAGAAATTCGACATTTCATCCGAGATTGCTTCAAGAAGAAGTTGATTCGAATTGAGAAAATCCACACTGACAATCAGAAAGCTGATTTACATACCAAAGCTTTTGACAAAACACATTTTAAATTTCTTTTAAAACTAAATGGTATGAAGCTTCTCTCGGCGTCGGATGGCATTATTGGCGTTGATGAAAGTACTTTTGTAGATGACGATGAAAAACAATCTGCAATGGTTTGTGATTTTTTACTTGTTTTGGTATTTAGGGGGAGTAGATATATTTTCAGAAAATACAAAAACAGTAAAAAATTCAAAAATATAAAAACATGAGAAAATTCAAAAATTCAAAAACAATAAAAAACTGAAAAAGAGCTTGTGTGAAATAGGGAAAATGATAGTACATCGGTTGGACAGTTACTGTACGCTAAAGATTTGTAAAGTTAAAAGCGTTAAACAGTCTCACTGATAATGTGTCGATATGTTTTTACACATTTAGTAGGTTTGTTCGGGATATAAACCTAAATTTTAAACATACTTATTTTGTGGGGAACACTACTTGGATATATAGGTAACCCCTGAAATCTCTTTTGAAAGGTCCCTCTTTCTGATATATTAGGTCTTTATACTCAGTGATATCTGAGGTATTATTCCGGGACTTCTGCTGAATAGAAGTTCTGATCTAGTCCTCGAATAATACTTTCCGCATTGCTTGAAACATAGCACCACCCTCAGCATAAAAAACGATGAAACATTGCAAAATGATAATCGTGTGCTGTTGAAACAAAAGATCCTCTAAAGGGGACACACCGAAAAGACGAAGCCGTCATCTCTCTATGTATACGGAAGTATCGATCTGAGCTCTCACGGCCCTCGCATCTAACCCCTTACAGATATCATCTGTGGTATACTCACCTGTAAGACTGAATATTGGGATTCTAGATACGGGAGTATATTCAAGAGGTGGGACACATGAATAAGTTTAAGTTCTTAATTCACCTAAATCGTATCCTGATCAGATTGAAAATTGTGTGAGAATTTAAGTGGATCAGTATATCGAGAATCTAAGTGAATTGTTTAATTCTGAGTATGAAATTATAGCTTAACGGTACTAGTGACTTGTCTGATAACTGATATGATTCCCTAAACACGCTCACCAGAAATATGTTTGTAAATAGTTTATTTAAATATGTTTGTAAATAGTTTCTTTTCTGTTACATTCTGCATTTAAGTTTCAGTATTTCATTTCCTAGTTTAGAAACATTATTAAAAATCCAAAAAGATTTTTCATTTCTACTTTATTTTCTGACAAACCAGAGTAGAAAGTTGATTGTCTGAACCTTGAAGATTGAAAGCAGATGCAGGAAGTTTCTGGACTGGAGGATGAGGAGAGCTTATCTAGATAAAAACTGATTATTGAAAAGTCAAAAGCAAGTTCATTAAATTGAAACTTGTTAATTTTCAGAAAATGTTTGAAAATTTTTTGAACTAAATCAGTTTGATTTGTCTGAAATCAACCAAGGTCATTAAGTTGAACTTGGTAGATTAATTGAGTAATCAGGGTCATTAACTTGGACCTGATACTTGAGTGGATTTCTAAAACTGATAGATTTTGTGAGTTATTGTTGTAAATCAATAGATTGTAATGTTATATGTTTGAGAAACAGGTTGTGGATTGCAAAATCACAACGACATCAAAATGACAAAGTTTGAACTAGAATTCAAGTCCCAGCATTCCGAGAGGGGGAGTCTGTGAAAGGGGGAGTTAGAGTTCTGGATCAACAGTCAAAGGGGAGGTTGAAGATAGAGCTGGGTCAAGATCCTGAACCTGTGTGAAGAGAGAGTTTTTACAATGAGAAGACAAAGTTGGAGAGAGACAAAGACTGAAGACTCGACGCCGAAGACTTCGTCAACATCCAAGGGGGAGTCTGTTGGTGCACTGAATGTTTGTTTACTACGTCTTAATCGAGTCTTAGGTCTTGATAGGTTGTTTAGGGTTGAAAAACAAGTTTAGTGGTTTTATGTTGTAATTCCGCTTGAAATGACTTGTTTTTCATTTCAAGCGAAATCTGATAAACTTGTAATTCCGCTCGAGGCAACTTAGGTATTTCGCTCGAAGTGAATATTGGTGATTCCGCTTGGACAATTCAAGCGAAATCAGATTTCGCTTGGAACTGCCATGTCAGTTCAAGCGAAATCATAGGCTCTATAAATAGGTAATGTGTTCATTTCATTTGGAACATTGGAGCGGAATTAGGAGTCGAGGTGCTGCCGGATTTTTGTCAGAATTCATTGTATTTGACTCAGAAAAGCAGTAATAGAAAGAGATTAAAACGATAGAAGTTGTTTGACTTTGTTTACGCCTCTGTAAATGAAGACGAACTGCCTTTACTGACTATTTAGGGTCACACACACGGTCCAACAGTGCGGAAATAATCAAAGGTTACACTACACACGAGTCGGATCCAAGTGATTCATCTTGTCTATCTGTTTTTACTTTTATTTTATTTTTCAGCATTTTAGTTAGTTTTATTTCCTAGTTTAAAAACCTTTTTCTAATTTTTGATTTGATTAGACGTTGAGGATAAACCGGTACTAAAATCTCTTGTGTCCTTGGATGACCTCGGTATCTTACCAACACTATACTACGTCCACGATGGGTGCACTTGCCCATATATGTGTTTAGTGTTAGTAAATATCGTGTTTTATAAATTTAAAACTTGGCAAAAAAAAGTGTAAAAGGGCTCAAAAATATACATTAAAAACTATACACACTTCACGCACATCAAGTTTTTGGCGCCTTTGCCGGGGACACAGGGATTTAAGAAAAGTTAGGAATCAACGGCCTAATCGTTTTTTCTAAATTTTCTATTTTTTAGGATTTTCTTAATTTTTCAGCTTTTGCAAAACTCAGCACGGGTCATGTGTTGGACTCTGTATGCCTAAGACACATATTAAATTGATGTGGCTAGTACGTTATGATCCAAGTCGAGTCATAACCAAATACAAGCTAGACAAACACTTATAATATTTATTTGTCATATGATCAAACAATTAAATATTAACACTTATAATATTTAGAAATCGGTTTTCTAAACAATTGCACTTGACAAACTAATAAATTATATGGATAATTTATTTTGAGAGAATATTTTATTTTGTTATTTAATGGGTTAAATAACATAATATAAGTTGTATAAGTCTTATAACATATGATGTTATAATTTTATAAAAGTTATAAAATTAATCAAGACATAAATTATTTTATAAAAGAAATTTGATTTTTTTATAAAATTAAAAGTCTAGGCCGCCACACCCATGGGGTCTTCCCAAAATTGTTGGTCCAATGAGATTTCATGCATTTGCATGTGTGTTGATTGGGTGCTCTTCCCTAAATGTTTTGGCCAATCACATTGCATGCAAATTGCATGGATAGATGCATCTTGATTGGGTGGTCTTTCCAAGACCATTTTGGTCCAATGAGCTTACATGCATTTTGCATGGTTAGAAGGCACATGATTAGGCAATGGTGGTGGCAATTCTCTCTCATCTTTTATAACCATTTTAGATGACAAAAATGGATGAGAAGAACTTGGAAAAATCTCTAGAAAAACACTCTCAAAAAAATCGGTCATGGGTCTTTTGATCCAAGGGTTTTTCAAGTTCAATTTTCAAGTGCAAGAACTCAAGAAGATACTCTCTAATTTTCGGCCAAGGGGTTGGTTCCAAGAGGCGATCTTTCAAGTGAGTAGCAAGTGTTAAAATCCTAGCTAAACATAAGGTGTTTGTTGGAAGGCTTGGGGTATACAAGCTTGAGGTCTTCTACACTTGAAGGCAACCATTCAAGAAGCATCATCATCTTCATAACTTTTACTCTTTGGAAGGTAGTATACTAAACACCCTATGGCTGTGTTTTAATTTTGATAGCGTGCATGTCATATATGGATCCGGTTATTGGGTTTTACATATAAAACGGGTTTTATATCTTGTATGTAACATGTTTTAAATAATTATTTCCGCTGTGTTTTTATTTTATAAGGATAAAATACTTTGATAAAGATGTGAAAAACCCAACAGTGGTATCAGAGCCGCTTATATGAGTGCATGCTTCATTGGATTTAAAATTTTCGGGTTTTTAGGTTTGGTTAAACCCTATGGCCGAAAGTTTTGACCATGGTTCTCCTTTTATTTTTCAAGATTTATTTCCTACATGCATTAATGAATCTTGAAAAAATATGTCATTTGGATGATTTGTTTGTTTGGACAAAAACCCACCTTTTCAGTTTTTTTATTCTTGACCGAAAATGTAGGTTGTAAAAAAGGAAACCATTTTGTTTCCTGAATTTTATATATTTGGATATATATATTTTTGGTGTTCATAACCTAGCCATGACCTTGTGCGAATATGTTGAATGATTGTGTTTGTGATTTGTATTTAATCATTTCAAAGGGTTGTAATAATAATTATTTTTTTTGTTCTTCCATTTGTAAAAATATGTAATTTATTTATTTTCATTTGGTATGTAAATAAATAGATTAGGTGCATTTTATTTTTACTAGAAAAAATGTATTAGGATATTTTTTGTAAAACAAGATGCACACAAAAATGCGGTTTTGGTTTTAGCTAATTTCGGGCCTAAAGGACTTCATAGTTCTTAATGGGATTTTAGCCCGATAATCAAAACACATTTTTGATGTCCAAAGGAGTTTGGAGCTGAATATAAAAGACATTTGGAAGCCCAAAGAATGTGAAGAAATCACAACACAAGAAGAAGACTTGAAGCATTTGGATGCGGGATCAAGTGGGAGTTCAACGACACATTTCTTGTGTCAATATTCATCCTTTAGGAAGGACCTTTTGGCACACTTGTTTCGGCTAACAAGTGTGGTCAAAATAGTTGGCTACGGTTATGCACCTATTGATATGTGTTGTGCTTGTGTGGTTGTTTATTTTGTTTTAATGATATTTGGATATACATGTTTAACAAACTAATAATCAACAACAAGCTTAAAAATGGTTCTTTAAAAGATCATTAAAAATGGTTAATAAAAGGTTATTATAAATTAATGATTTTATAATAAAATGGGTTTTATTAAAAGAACCTTGAAAATTTTGTTTTCACAAAAGTACCAAGGATTTGAATGCATGCAAATGTATGGTACATAAAGTTTTCTAAAATTAGAATTTTGAAAACTCAAAATCCTTTTTATAAAACAAGTCAAACACCATCCTTTTATACAACACTCGAATCACTTGGGAACTCTTTTGTGGGATAAAGGTCACCTAACCACATTTGAGGGAACTTGTATATTTGAGGTGGGTTTAACATGTTTGTGGGATAAAGGTCACCTAACCACTTATGTGTATAAACTCACATGTGTGTGTAAGTTGGATGACTTGATTTGGAAACTATGAACTTAGGGTCACCGAAGCATGGGGAACAAAGGTGTTGATGGGATTAAACATGCCAACTAAACATAAAGATGTTTAACCGATCCCATATGGCTAGAAGTTGCAAAGAGTTGCAATTGTCAAACGTTGACTACCTTGTTAATTTAAATAGAGGGATAAAGGTCACCTAACCAATATTTAAATGTAACGTTGGATTCTAGATTTTAATTATTAATTGTCCATGAGACATAAAAAGGGTATTAATGATTAAAATATAAAAATATCGAAAATACTAAAATTTGAACCTTGTTAAATTTTTTAGATGGCCGCTAACAATATTACCCAAACCGTCCGTAACCTATCACTGAAAACGATCCTAATCCTGATGAACATCTTATGGAAGATAAGGATGCCTATAACGATTGGATTAAGTATATCGAGGATACTATACAAGCCTCTTGCCTCATTTTAGGAATTATGATTCTCGAGATTCAAAAGGATTTTGAACATCATGAGCATACAACATGATTACCCAAGTTATAGGAAATGTTCCTAAGGGCAGAACGCATCGAAACAGTTCGAGCACTTCATGCATGTCGAATGGAGGAAACCCAATCGGTCTTATCTTATGTCTTTAAGATGAAATGCCACATTGATCGCCTAGAAAGGCTCAATATGGGTAAAAGGGCTTTATCCATTCTAACGATCAATGAGGGTGGCAACAAGAAAGGGCATCACCCCGACACCAAAGCAAATGTTGCAAATGAAAACCTGAAATTCAAAGGGAAAAAGAAAAGAAAGACTAAAGCGAAACCACCGAAACCGAAAGAAAAGAAGGCAAAGGTTGCCATGAACAATCCATGCCTTGAGTATGGGGAGATCAGACATTTAAATAGGGATTGTCCAACCTATCTCAAAGAGTTGAAAACTAAGAGGGATGCTAGGCAAACCTCAGGTACAATCTTAATGATATATATTGAACTTAATGTTATTTCTTCTAACACATGGGTATTAGATACAGGAAGTGGAACTCATATTTGCAATCCGTTGCAAGAGTTCAAAAGAAATAAGCATTACAAGAAAGGAGACTATGTTTTTAAAATTCCAAATGGTTTGGAAATAGTTTTAAAAATGTTTTGAATGCTCCTAGTTTGACTAGGAACATTATTTAAGTTTCCCTTTTGAGACAATATGTTTTGATTTAAAGTTTGTAAACAATGACATTTATATTGATGAATGACATGTTTTACTTTAAAGTTATGCTTTCAAATGGTATTTATGAATTGGTTCATAATAATACATCATTTTATAGTTCGATGTATTAAGCAATCACCAAGAAACTCAAAATGGATTTGAGTGAGACCTATCTTTGGCATTATCGCCTTGGTCATATAAACAGAATCGCATATCAAAACTTCGAAATAATTGTCTTTCGGAAACAAATGAATTTGGTTCATTTGATACATGCGAATCTTGTTTATAAAGTAAAATGACCAAGTAATCCCTTAGTGGGAAAGGGTAAAAGATTTATTAGGTATCATACATTCGGATGTATGTGATCCTGTTAAGCCAATGACTAGGAATGGTGAAAGATACTTCATTACTTTTACCGGCAACTATAGTAGTTATGGTTATGTGTACTTGCTGAGACAAAAAGTTGAAGTTTTGAAATGTTCAAAGCCTTCAAAGAGTGAGGTACAAAGTCAATTCAATCAAAGTTCTTCGTTTCGATGGAGGAGGAATCGAACACTATTTGGATATAGTTCGATCCATGATGGCTAGGAGCGCATTATCTCTATCATTTTGGGGTTACGCTTTGCTCTCCGCGGCTCGTATATTAAGTATGGCCCAAACCAAGAAAGTGGATAAGACACCTTTTGAAATATGGCATGGAAGGGTTCCATCATAATCATATTTGAAGGTATGGGTTGTGAAGCTTATGTGAAGCAATACACCCCAAACAAATTAGAAGTACGATCCACTAAGTGTATCTTTGTAGGATATCCTAAAGATGGTATAGGATATTATTTCTACGATCCAACAGAGCGAAAGGTATTTCTTGCTCGAAAGGCTGAGTTCTTGGAAGCTAAGTTCCTTGTGGAAGGAATTAGTAGAACAGTGGAACTTGATGAGGATCAAGAACCACAAGCCGATACACGTTTGTTTGATACTAGCACTCAACAAGAGGTTGTTGAAAAACGATCAAGCGGTTGATCAATACACACAAAAACGTTCGCAGATCTGGTAGAATTAGTAGTCCACCTGAAAGATATGGATTTTTCATGAATGAATGCTACGTGGTAGATTCGGGTGAACCTACCACATACCATGATGCAATGTCAAAATCCGATTATGACAAATGGCTTGAAGCCATGAACGTAAAGATGCAGTCCATGTATGACAACCAAGTATGGGAATTGGTTGTAGCACCTCTTAACTCCAAAGTAGTTGGAAGTAAGTGGGTTTTCAGGAAGAAAAATTGATATGCATGGTAACTTGGATACTTATAAAGCAAGACTTGTAGCAAAAGGTTTCAATCAAACTCAAGGGGTTGAATATGATGAGACCTTCTCGCCTATGGCGATGCTAAAGTCAATAAGGATATTATTTGCTATACTTGTATAATATGATTATGAGATTTGGCAAATGGATGTCAAAATGGATTTCCTTAATAGATATCTTGAGGAAGATGTCTATATATGGTTAAGCCTGAAGGTTTTGTCGATCCAAAACATCCTAACAAAGTATGCAAGTTAAAGAAATCAATCTATGGATTGAAACAAGCATCTAGAAGTTGGAATCACCGTTATGATGAAGAGATTAGGGAATATGGATTCATCAAGAACGGCGATGAAGCTTGTGTGCATAAGAAGGCTAGTGGGAGCATCATCACTTTCTTAGTATTGTATGTCGATGACATTCTACTATTTGGAAATGACGTTCCAACCATGGAAGGTGTAAAAACCTAGCTTGGAAGTTGTTCTTCCATTAAGGATCTTGGTGAAGTCGCCTATATTTTGGGAATAAAGATCTATAGGGATAGATCAAGGCGCTTGATAGATTTAAACCAAAGTGCATACATTGACAAAATCTTGAAAAGGTTCAAGATATGGAACTTTATGAAAAGGTTTGGTACCTATTCAAAAGGGGACAATATTGAAAGCGTTTCAATGTCCAAGCTCAAATGATGAGCAAGAAAGAATGAAAGGAATCCCATATGCGTCAGTTATAGGATTCATTATGTATGTAATGATATGCACTAGACTGGACATGTTATGCGCATTAAGCATGACGAGAAGATACCAGCGAGTAACGGTCATTGGGTGACTGTTAAAATATATATATATTGAAATACCTTAGAAGGACTAAGGATATATTTCTAATATATGGATCTGGTGAAAAGAACTCATTGTAAAGGGTTACAGGGATGCGCGTTTCGGAATTCGTTGTAAAGGGTTACATGGATACGAGTTTCCAAACTGATCGAGATCACAATCAGGGTACTGTTGTCCACTACAGAATCAGAATACATCGCCGCTTCATTGACCAAGATGATTCATGTGGATCTGCCACTTGAATTATTGCCGATCTAGGGGTAGTCCCTACCATTCAGGACCCCAGAGATCTTTGTGATAACGATGGTGCGATTGCTCAAATCAAGGAACCTCGTGCACATCAAAGGACTAGGCACATTGAGCGGAGTTTCAACTACATAAGGGATGAAGTTGAAAAAGGGAAAGATATGTATTCGCAAAGTTCACACTGGTCAATATATTGCGAATCCATTCACGAAGCTCCTTGAAAGGGCAAAGCATGAAGGATCATACTTGTGCCTAAGGACTTTGATATTCTAGTGATTGGATTTGATCTATTTTATATTTGGATATTGGAACAATTGTTTTATAACTCTTTATGGTATGTCGAGTTATGTTCCATTTTAGCATGTTTAAATCCGTGAATAAGTTGCTTATTCTAAATGTCCGTAGTCGATCATACTTGTGGGAACAAATATGAATGTAAGACTATTATGAACTTGGATTAGTGGATATTCATTAGGTATGAATATAGAGCAAGGTGTTGATGCCAAAGTTCATAGATATTTGTGGGATACAAATATTGGACTGACTCGCTCACGAATATTACTGCATGGAATCATTTGTGATTGATCATAAGTAAATTTGAGTAAAGGAGAATATCATAGTATCCTCTGACCTGAGATACATATTGGGTCTTGATATTCACCAAATATTATGCCTTGACTTATTTCTTCGTTGTTAGTAATATGACAGTACATAAGGCTAAGCTCAGGTGTGGTACAAGGTGATTGTGAGAGACGTATGTAGTCAAGATGGGATTTGTTCCTCTTATTCGTTGAGAGCAAGATGTCTAAGGCCTGCTAAAGTTAAATCAACAGAGAGTGATCACTCTATGTCTCTGGATTTAACATGACATCTGTAACGAAAGGATAAATGATAGATTCACATAAATCATTTCAAGTAAGGGACTTGAAGGGGATGATGTTATTGAACGACACATATAGTCATACGTATTAGGGGTAGTAAACCGTAGTTAGGCGTTATTTACTGCTTACATCAATCTTCTATGTATCTTGTGCAAGTGGGAGATTGTTGGACTCTGTATGCCCAAAACACATATTAAATTGATGTGGCTAGTACGTTATGATCCAAGTCGAGCCATACCCAAATACAAGCTATACAAACACTTATAATATTTATTTGTCATATGATCAAACAATTAAATATTAACACTTATAATATTTAGAAATTGGTTTTCTAAATAATTGCACTTGACAAACTAATAAATTATATGGATAATTTATTTTGAGAGAATATTTTATTTTGTTATTTAATGGGTTAAATAACATAATAAAAGTTGTATAAGTCTTATAACATATGTTGTTATAATTTTATAAAAGTTATAAAATTAATCAAGACATAAATTATTTTATAAAAGAAATTTGATTTTTTTATAAAATTAAAAGTCTAGGCCGCCACCCCCCATGGTGTCTTCCCAAAATTGTTGGTCCAATGAGATTTCATGCATTTACATGTGTGTTGATTGGGTGCTCTTCCCTAAATGTTTTGGCCAATCACATTGCATGCAAATTGCATGGATAGATGCATCTTGATTGGGTGGTCTTTCCAAGACCATTTTGGTCCAATGAGCTTACATGCATTTTGCATGGTTAGAAGGCACATGATTAGGCAATGGTGGTGGCAATTCTCTCTCATCTTTTATAACCATTTTCGATGACAAAAATGGATGAGAAGAACTTGGAAAAATCTCTTGAAAAACACTCTCAAAAAAATCGGTCATGGGTCTTTTGATCCAAGGGTTTTTCAAGTTCAATTTTCAAGTGCAAGAACTCAAGAAGATACTCTCTAATTTTCGGCCAAGGGGTTGGTTCCAAGAGGCGATTTTTCAAGTGAGTTGAAAGTGTTAAAATCCTAGCTAAACATAAGGTGTTTGTTGGAAGGCTTGGGGTATACAAGCTTGAGGTCTTCTACACTTCAAGGCAACCATTCAAGAAGCATCATCATCTTTATAACCTTTACTCCTTGGAAGGTAGTATACTAAACACCCTATGGCTGTGTTTTAATTTTGATAGCGTGCATGTCATATATGGATCCGGTTATTGGGTTTTACATATAAAACGGGTTTTATATCTTGTAAGTAACATGTTTTAAATAATTATTTCCGCTGCGTTTTTATTTTATAAGGATAAAATACTTTGATAAACATGTGAAAAACCCAACATCATGCCCGCTGAACATGCCCCGTGCCCAATCTTTGGAACTGGCAATCCTGTTTTACATCAGACAGTAAGCTGAACACGGGGTCGTGGCCACTCAACACGACTCGTGCCCAAGATTCAGTTACTGAAAACAGAACCGTAAGATCCCGATGGTTGGTAATCTCTGACACAAACATGAGTGATACTGATACTTTTTATTTTCGGCACTCTTATGGTACGTGATGTCAAATATGTGGTGGCTCTCATAAAGAACTAGAATGTTATTTTCTAAATTATAAGCCCCATTATATAGACCCATTGTTTTCCTGTAGCCTTAGGAGGGGCGCAAGTAAAAATAATCCTTATCTCTCTCTCGAATACTCTCAACCGGACCTTCTAGGAGAAATGCTTCTTGATGAACTATTTCAATAGGAAGTTGTATAAATAATTTAAAACGAAGTTCCGCTAGTTCTGCTCGCCATTCTTGATGAACATAGTTTACAAGAGAGTCTACTACCATTGATGACCTCCAAGATTCCTTGCTCTAAAAACCTGCAGACAACTGAACACGGGGCCGTTTCCGAGGTACTGTCCCGTAAAAATTGAACTCATTTCGGTCTGTTTTCTCAGAATGGCGAGCAGAACTAGCGGAACATCTTCATCGCAATCAAGGAACAGCCGACAGGGGAGGAGGTCATCAATGGTAGTAGACTCTCTTGTAAACTATGTTTACGCTTTGAGAGGCTATTGATGAAATGACGGGGGTGGAAGAAGCGTTGGTCGACCGTATCAATCACTTAATGGTGGGACTAGAAAAGTGTCTCCGAGAGGTCAACCTTTTGCACCAAATGTTGAACATTCTCGCCTCTCCTCCTTTGGTACCGGCCATTACCCAAAGGGCATGGAACGTGGTGCCTGAAGTCATCATACCAGCCGAATGGTACACTGTACACCCAAGACCTCCTCGTGATATACTACAAGGGGTTCAGGTTGGTGTCACTCCCCCTCCACAAGATGTTGAGGAGAATGAAGCCGCCTTCTTCCTCCCAAGGGAGATAGAAGAAAGGCTTTAACAACATCTAGGGAACACCCCTCGGCCCGGAGTTCTACCAAGCTTTTAGATACCGGAGAATTATTTCCGGAATTTTGGTTCTTAATGTAAAAGTAGAGCTCCTTAGAATGATTTTGTTCACTACTTGACCTATCTAGTTTAACTCTTATCTTTCTTTTTCTTCTTTATTTTTAATTTTCTAGGAATGTTATGTAATTCTCTCTATGACTTAAATGGAATGACGGTTTTAGTTTATTTGGTGTTTGGATGATGTTGTAATGGATAAAACACACTCGGGATGGTGAAGGATAACAAGGGAAACTTGCACCAGCACCCCATGCACAAAAAAGGGCCATCCGGCAAAATTTTCTTCACTACAGCAAGTTCAGTACGGGTCGTGCCCGCCCAACACGGCCCCGTGCTGTACAATCTGCAGAGAATGCCCAGTTCAGGTAACTGGACACGGGGCGTGCTCAATGAACACGCCCCCGTGTCCAGATTTCTATTTCTTTTACAAATTTTTGTTACTGGCGATCTGAACACGGGGTCGTGTCAAGACGCCCAGTAACATAAATTTTGCTTTTACACACCTTTTTACACATTTAATCAACCTAAAAACTTATTTTTGGGACACATTGAGGACAATGTGTAATTTAAGTGTGTGGGGGGGGGGATGCTAAAACCTTGAATCTTGCAAGTCCTAATTAACAAGCCTTACACAAAACTCTATTGGAACCGCTAATCACCCCAATTTTTTTTTTCAAAAATTTTCATTTTTTTTACTTGTCTAGGTTTAATTTGGGATTTCAAATTCTAAAAAGGTTATATTTTTACAAATTTACAACCGATAGCGTCGTGATAAAAAGAACCAACATAAGAAAATTATGAAACGGCATGACAAGTTTAGTTAAAATTTGATTATATATACTTGATCACATAAAAACCCATTCCCACAAAAGTGAGTTTTGAGCCTTTATTGAGCATACAAATACATATCTTTAAATGCTCATTTTTTGTTTCGTGTGTGAATAGCCGCTTGGTTCGTACGACTCTAGAACTTGCCACGACGATACATTCTCGGTCCTTACCAACTTTAACCGAAGTAAGTAAATGATGGAGGCATTATGACTAACTCTTTTTATTTCTACACCATTATTTTTTTTTACCACCAATCCAAAATCCCCCTAGTTAACCCCTTTGAGCCTAAACCTTTTCATTTCTTAACCCAAAACAAAAACCCCTTTTACCCACCTAAACCCTTTTTCATTTTAAACCCTTTATTTTAGTAGCAAAGCTCGGATTTTCTTATGACTTGGTTATTGAAAAAATAATAATAATAATAATAATAATAATAATAATAATAATAATAATAATAATAATAATAATAATAATAATAATAATAATAATAATAATAATATATGATGATGAAGCCAAAGAAATAAACAAACAAGTTTATCAAAAACAACTTTGTTTGAAAGAAATGCTTCATCAAAATAAAAAGTTTTGAAAAATAATGAGTCTTATGAAAACCGACGCTTTTTACGCTTTTCGCCCTTTTACTAACCGCTAACCCAACCACCCACCTTTAGCCCAAGCCTAACCCTTCACCCCAAAAGCCCTCTTGATATTTACAAAGGTGTATAGTTATAAAGGAGGAGGATTGATTGCTTGGCAAGCTTATGGTATGAGTAAGTTCCATGCCGCTCTCGAGTGATTCACTAAAAATACATCTTCGGCCGAGTGTTGAGTGATCCCTCGTGAGGTATGTGAACTTGTATATAAATGGAATTTTAAAAAGGCATGTTATGCCCTAATAAGTAATTTATCTTCTGAAATGTTTTTAATAAATCATGACGAATAGGATTGTGAATAAATAAAAATAAAACTTAATAAAGAATCTTGGAAATCCCGACACTCTATGACAAGCCCAGAAACTTTCTCTTCTACCCATTCCATTTGGGAGTGTAAAGCCACATTATAAAGAGTTTTGCTTGAGGACAAGCAAAGATTCAAGTGTGGGGGTATTTGATGTGCACAAAATGCAACATATAAATTACATCAATTATGGTATAAAACTAACCCTTTTTTAGTACTAATGTTGGAAAAAGTGTGTTTTTGTCTTCCTTTTGTATTTTCAGGATTAAATGAGCTCAAATAAACAAAAGAGCAAAAAGGCAACTAAATCTAACATAAATACAAGAAAAGGAACAAACGTGGCATGCCCGGCCTCCCCGACAGCATCTCTCCAAGCAAAACAAGAGAACAGAAGGCTGAACACGCCCCGTGCTCAATGAGCACGGGGGCGTGCCCAAGTGTCGCAGAAAAGACAACGTTGTAGAAGCTTCTATCGCCCACCACGGGGTCGTGCTCAGCGGACACGGGGCCGTGGTCAACTCTAAGATTCACAGGATCTAGGGAAATCTTGATAGTACAGATATGCTTCTGCACACGGGGTCGTGCTCATCGGACACGGGGGCGTGGTCAACTAATGCAGACAAACTGCAATTAATGAAGAAAGAGAAGCAGGATGGACACGAGGCCATGCCCGAGCTTCTATTCAGCCTATAAATAGGAGTGCTTGGATCACTTGCAACTCATCCCTTGGCACACCACCTCTCTCACACTTCACCCACCACCCACCACCATCACAACACCATCATCCACCACCATCATCCATTGTCCATCTTAGAGTGTGTGAGTCGTCTCAGGATCCAAGATTGATCGTAAGAGTTCGTGACAATCAAAGGCCATGTTTGCCTAAGTCTCTTACATCACTTGGTGAAGACAAGTGTTTAGTGTAATACTTTTTATTTTTAATCTTTTCGCACTTTTTATTTGGTTATGCATTAATGACTTTAATAACTAGTTTCTTATGTTGAAGGTGATTCTTCCTTATCGTTTGTCCATGGTGTCTTGGCATTATTTTACTGTCTATATAAAATAAAAGATTTTCACCATTTATATCTCCACGGTCTATATGGAGATATGTTGGCTAACTGGTCGGGGGTTAAGGGAATGGTTTGGTAAGAGTCTTGCCATTGTTCAGTGTATAGATTCTACAAAGGACCTGGGTTAAATTTAGTAGGACCTCCTTCAATACCCACCGGTATTGGATGGCGGGGGTCTAAACTCTTTGATCCCCTCATAAGTTAAACTACTATTAAAACTTTAACCCGGCTACTTAGGATTGTATCCCTGCTGACTCAGACTACTTAGCCGAGGGTAACGTCACCTTCAAAATAGGGGCCTACCACAATATGCATTAATAACTGAATTAATTATCTTTCAATAATCCGACCCTTTAGGATTGTATCCTTGCTGACTCAAACTACTGGGTTGAGGGTAACGTCACCTTCAAAAGAGGGGCCTACTACAATAACTAAGATAATATCTTAAGAAGTGCAAAAGTGCGGAAATAATCAAAGGTTACACTACACACGAGTTGGATCCAAGTGATTCATCTTGTCTATCTGTTTTTACTTTTATTTTATTTTTCAGCATTTTAGTTAGTTTTATTTTCCTAGTTTAAAAACCTTTTTCTAATTTTTGATTTGATTAGACGTTGAGGATAAACCGATACTAAAAGCTCTTGTATCCTTGGACGACCTCGGTATCTTACCAACACTATACTACGTCCACGATGGGTGCACTTGCCCATATGTGTGTTTAGTGTTAGTAAATATCGTGTTTTATAAATTTAAAACTTGGCAAAAAAAAGTGTAAAAGGCTCAAAAATATACATTAAAAACTATACACACTTCACGCACATCACTAAACACTAGGAATTCATACATACATGGAGGTTCAAAGATGATTCAAGACATTTTCAAGACTTGGGAGCACACTTGAAGCATTTCTCAAGCTTGGAAGCTCTTGGATCTTTAGCTTTTCATCATCTTTTCTACTTGTTCTTCCCTAGCCAAGTGCTAGTAGTAAGCTTCAAATTCTTGTACTTACATTTTTGTGATTCATGTTTAAACACAAATGTACAAGTATTCATCTTGAAGCTTATTTAAAAATCACATGAATCACTAACAAAAACTAAACAAAACTAATATGATTATATGTTATTTATGATTATTCTTGATAATCTTTGATGTTATGACTATGTCGTAAACTTGATCTTGCATCTTCATTTTTAAAAGTATTATCTAAACACATGCATGTTTAGATCTAGCAAGATCCATTAACACGAATGTTATGAACTTGTAATCATGTTTAAAAATGTTTTTATAAAACATGCAATACATAGATCGACACAAAAATCATGCTACAAAAATAAAGTCTTTAAAAATATGTAAACAAAGTTTACATAAGCTTTGTTCAACCAAAAAGTTACATGAACATGTTAAGAAAATAAATATGAACACTTTAAAACATGATTTTCGAACTAAACAAGATTACATACAAGTTCATAATGCTTCATGTTAAGATTTTAAGTTTATATTATTAGTTTGGAAGATTGGAAAATTATTGATTTGAAAAAGTATATAAAATCATGTTTATAAAACATGGGAAAAGTCCATAGTTTAAGGGAAACTATGGCAAATTTTTTATAAAATTTAATCATGATTAAAATATGTTTAACTAAAGATTATTTTGATTAAAAATGATTAGAACCCAGACAAGTTATCTGATCATCTAGGTTATCACTCATAACCCAGACGAGTTACCTTATCATCTAGGTTCTCAGGCATAACCCAGACAAGTTACTTGGTCATCTAGGTTTTCAGGCATAACCCAGTCAAAATAAAAGTAATCTTTAAACATGGATCCAATCCATTAAGATAAACACACTTTTATAAGAACACACTCAGGTAAGCCTACTTTTGTAAATTAATTTGGGCTAGGCCCACTCTTACAAACTAATTGGGCTTGATTTACTTTAAGCAAATTTATTTGGGCAAGGCCCACATTAGTTGAATAAAATGGGCTAGGCACACACATACAAAGTCAATTGGGCTAGGCCCATATATACTAAACATTTGAATTAGAATTTCATATCTAACTCATGGGCTAGACCTATTCAAACATAGACAAATAGAATATATATATATATATATATATATATATATATATATATATATATATGCAAACATAAACAAAGAAAGAAAACGAATACATGTATAATAACGATTCAAGATGAGATACTTGTACGATGAACGAACATAAACCTAAGTCTCTAATGAAGTTAGAACACTTGTAGGTTGAGAAACAAACGGAGAATTTGAAATCGAAACAAGATTTGCTTGGAACGCAAATTAGTGAGTTCATGTTTCCCCTTTTATTTTAAATGTTTATAGTTTTAAACTTTCGGGGATGTATACATGTTAAAGTTGGTATGACTATAAAAATGAGAATATTTAGATCACATGCGGATAGGTGTTTTAAATGAAGGGGCCATTAATGAATAAACAAGTACCGAGGAACAATGGGATAGATCTATTGGGTTTTGACAAGCCCCACTCTTAATGGCAACAATAACAGATCGCAACAATAACAGATTCATTCACACACACAATAAATCGTCAAGGTTTGGTTGCCTCCTACGGCATACAGATTAGTGTCCTTGCAAAACACTAATGATCTTACAAGTTTCTTTTATACCAATTTCAAATCTGTCAAATATTTTGAAAAATGATTTGACACAAATTAATACATGAATTCACCAATTTGTTTTTCATCCGTTCCAAACATTAACCAAAATGGACGGAGAATTTTACAATGCTTTTGCTACCACACCGACGACAATAGCCTAGAACATGAACCTCGATAACGAAACGGGAATGACTACTAAACCCCCAAAATTACTATGCATGGAAGATTACAAAGGGTGGTATGATCGATTTGAAACGTGGGTTCAAGCGAACTATTTCGATTGTTGGTTAGCAATTAAAGAAGAGTATGTTATGCATATTGGAGAGAATAGAGAAAAGACAGGCTCTAGTCAAATTCCACAAGCCATCAGAGATAGGTTTATCATGGAGACAAAAATGATGAACTTATTACTACAGGCGATTAAAGATGATATCTTTATTCTGCTACAACATAGTGGCTCGGCTCAGTCAATCTGGAATGCTCTAAAGATGAAACATCAAGGAAATACTATGATGCAGAAAAGCAAGAAGGCACTTTTGAAGAAAGAGTTCAATATGTTCACTTTAATGAAGGGAGAAACGATGAAGCAGCTAATCAAGTGATATTGTCATTTTGTGGTAGAAATGAAGAGGGTTAGGATAGAGAAAGATGATGATGAATGGGTTGACAAGCTTGCAAATGCCTTACCATAGGGAGAATGGTCTACGTATCTTTTGATCTTGAAGAGCAATTCCTCTGAATAGAACAGACTGGCTCTTCCGAAATTTATAGAGAAGTTGGAGGCTCACGAGCTAGACTTGAGAAAAATGGCCAAGATGAAAGGAGCCATAGTGCAACAAGACGTTGGGTTGTACTATAAATGAAGTGATTCTAATATCCAGATGAGTCTAAAGATCCAGACAACATTCAGTGCAGAGTCAAATTTGTCACACCCTGACTTTTGCGGAAGCGTGATTATGTGTGACTTGCTTAATATCATTGCATTCAACCATAACAAACAACTATATGATAAAACCATGATGTTAATCCATAATTAAGTTTCAAAGTATTACAACCATCATTGTTTAACCACAAACCAAGACTTCAAGTTTAAAGTACATAACAACCCAAGTTTTAAATTCCATACTGGACTTAACAAAAGACACTATTAAAAGCTAGGCTTTGAACTATATATCTTATTCAAGATAAGATACACAATCAAAACCCTTCGACACTGGATGACATATTTTATTCAAAGACATAACTTGAAAAACTTTAGCGCCCGCCAGATCCATTTCAATTCCCTAAAATACATGTAGTTTGAAAACATCAACAAAAGTTGAGCGAGTTCATGTGTTTTGTATATGAGCTCGTAATAAACTTTGTAACCATAGTATGTATGTATTTGTAAACCGGTATGAAAGCAAATATGAACAGATCAATTAATGATTTGCAAGGTCATTAATATGTGTGCAACGCTGTGGGAAGGCTCAATCCTTTACGTATTTCGTACCGGGCCTCCCGGCTGGGACGACATAGTCACCACATGCAGCCAACTCGCGGACCCATGGGTGGGGCTCGCAACACCCAAATAGATCTATCACTCATGCCCCTCGGTCCTTATAAAAGGATTAATGGTCTCAAGTTAACGCCTACCCATTCACATGATCAAACAGTTCATTCCTTAGCATACCATTTGTAATCGTAATCATTTGTAACATGTATTTCACCCCGAAGTTATAAAACTGAAAACAGTTAAAAGAAAAGGGGAACATGAACTCACAGTCTTGCGTCTCGAAATCCGGTGTAACTCAAAGCCGCTACTTGATCACACGACTCCCTACTAACGTGCTAAGGTGTATTACACGGATGGGTCATGCCTTGACTTTAGTCTTAATTTGTATCTTTGAGTTACGTTTCTTTGTGTAATAGGATTATTCCAAAGGATATAATTATTTGTTAAAATAATAAATATTATAACTTAAATTATATTTATTAAATTTTGGAATATTAGTTAAAATAATATATTTTAACTTGACACATTATGCATTCATACATGTATATCTTCCCCAAGGATGGGTGTATTCATACTCGTATTCTTAAACTTGTATATTTTTGCCAAGTATCGGTGGCGTATTCCGGTGTATTTATACGTACGAGAATTCGTATTTTTATTGTGTTTATTAAATATTCTTATACTTAATTTTGTAATTATTTTTCCGGAATATTATTTTCAATAAAAATCATCAACATGAATATATTCTTAAAATATATAAATATTTTAAGAAAACTTGTATTGAAAATTATTTACATTTCTTCCTTGGCAAAAATATTTGTATTTTCATATAAACCTCAAAAATAATATATTTTCAGGATTTTCTTAGAAAATATTTATAAATCTATTTTCACCCTAAAATAATATGTTCTAAATTTATTTAAGAAAATATATATTTTCTCCAAAAATATTATATTTTCTAGTAATTCAAGAAAACATATATATTTCTCCTTTGCCCAAAAATAATTTATTTCCTTCTTGTCAAAGATATGATATATTTTTGTAACAATTATAAAAATCATATTTTGGTTTTCTTGGTTTCCAAAATACCGTTTACCAAAATATACTCATGAATTTAATTCCGGAATGTTTATGTAAGTTATATTCGTTGTTCGGTTTCTCCAATTTTGGGTATAAATTATATATTTATTTCTTCGAATTTTTGTAACATTTTGTATTGTAATTTTTTGGTATTTTGGCGAGTTATATTATTTCAAGTCCTAAAATAATATAACTAATACACATAATATACAAGTAATCACACACATTGTGACAACTAAATATATATTTTCCTAAATACATATTTAGTCATATTTATTTATCACAACCAACCTCCAATATTTATAACTTTTGTAACAAAAATTATGGCAAATTTTATATGAAAAATTATGGTTAAAATACACTTGTAAACACTTGTTTAAAAATATTTTTGTAAGTGTTTAATTTCTAGAAAAATTTTGCCATAGTTTCCCCTTAAAAATGGAGGTTTCCATGCTTTCAAAGCATATCATTTTCTTTTAAAAATCATCACAAATCATCAACAATCAAACAATACTTACCAAGTGCCAAAATCAAGCTATTTACACTACTTCATGAACTTGAAAATTTATAAAAATTTGTAGTAACTTAGTAGAGTGTTTAGTAAGCTTAGTTACCCCTTTAAAGTGTGGTTATTTGTTTAAAAACATCATTCTTGAAGATTTTAGATCTTTACAACTTGTAACTTGATTTTCTAAAAATATTTCTTCTTGAATTTTTCTTGTTAATAACATGTTTCTACACTTGATTAACCACTAAATATGTGATTAATTCCTTTAAAAACCATGTTTATGTAAATCTTGTAATTTAACTTAGTTTCTTGAGAAAATCATTTTTGAAATCACACATTTACAAGACTTATATTATACTTTGATCATCATCATTCAAGAAAACACTTCATACTTCACGTTCATGCTTACACATAAGGATGATCATCTTGATTTTTCACAAGATCATCCTCTCATCTTGCTAGATCATGTCTTTAATCACAATCTAGCAAGTTTCATATGTTGTTTAACATCATTATCACAAACAATCAACAATCAAGAAGCATATAAACACTTAAACAACATCGATCATGATGATTTTTAGTCTTATGTTAAAGATTATGTTCTTGATCTTTAGTGTTCTTCATGATTAGTGATTTACATATACTTTTAACCAACGTGACAAGATGTAAAATGGGATTAGGAAGGTCTTACTACTAGCACAAGGCTAGGGATGATGTTCATGAAGATGAAGATGATAATCTTGGTGGTTAAAAGCACTTGAGAGAGGTCCTTCACCTTCCAATGGCTCCTAGCTCCTTAATCAAGCTTCTTACACCTTGTGATCACTAGAGAATGGATGAAAATGAGGTGAAGATGGTGGTGGTGCTCTTTCTTGTTCTCGGCCGAAGGTGGGAGGGGGGAAGAAGAGAGTGAGTGTGTTGGTTTGTTTGAAATGAAATGAATGATGAACTCTTGGTCACTTTTATAAACTTCCAACAATTCTTTAATCTAATGGGTAATATGTTTACTAAAGTGTAAGACATGATCACTTAAAATATTAAAACAAATCAAGGGTGGGGGCCACCCTTGAAACCGTATACATAAGGGGGGGGAGTTTGGTTGTGTGGTGATGGATAGTTAGGATATCTAGTTAGAATCTAAGTATATGTTTAGTGTTATAAGTTGTTATGTTGTTATATGTTGTGTTATGATGTTTGTGGACCACAACTAGTTTGGGAATGATAAAACAATGCTTCTAGTGAAAATTTGGTGTTTCGGGTAGTGTCCAGTTGTTCGTTTGGTTACAGGTCCGTTAAGGTGCTAAGCTACGCAGTTTGTTCGTTTGGTTACAGGTCCGTTAAGGTGCTAAGCTACGCAGTTTACTGTGCTTTATGTTACCTTTTGTGACAGTTTTAATTCCCGACACGTAGGAAAGCATTCTGGATCAATTAACCATATTTCTGCATAATATTAAGTTGTTTAAATGCTGATTTTAGCTGAATTCTGTAGAATTCTACAGTTTATGTGAGTTTTAGGCACTTTCCGGCACTTAAACTATCACTAGGAAGGCAGTTTTGTGATCCTTACTTTCCTACACACTATACTAGTGTAACTCTTGGTTTCTGGCCCATTCTGTGTCTTAGTACCAAGTCTGTCTAAGTACTGAACTCCGTCAGCATTTTCTGATTTGTCTGATAATAGTGCTAACTTTGTTTCGTGCATCATTTGAATCAATAAGTGTTGCATGCAATAATGATATGACATTATGCAATATATGATGCACATGTATGTATGATAACAATAATCAGAAAGAATTCATGTCATTAATTTAAATCAGCACAGTCATTAAGGCACTAATTACTGTTTAAGTATTGTACGGGTACATGAAAGTTTGACAATTGTCTCATTCTCCCCCCATTAAGAAAATTTCATCCCGAAATTTTAAGATGCGCTATTAGCTGCAGGGGAGTTAGGGAACAAATGCAGATATTTTGATTTCATACGATCTTCACGCTCCCAGGTAAACTCTAGATCGTGACGTGCATTCCATCGAACCTTGACAAGCTTAACACTACTCCTCCGAGTCTTGTTAACTTTCCAATCTGTAATCTCAATGGGTTCTTCAGAGAAGTGGAGTGTATCGTCTATATGCACTTCATCCGCAGGCATGACAACTGTCTCTTGAGTTGGATTTTCTTCAAGTTAGATACATGAAATGTATCATGAACACTATGTAGTTCCTCTGGTAGCTCCAACTTGTATGCTACGGTACCAACCCTTTCGAATATTCTGAATGGCCCGATATAACGTGGGTTTAACTTACCACGCTTCCCAAAGCGTGCTACACCTTTCCAAGGTGAGACTTTTAACAAAACCATGTCACCCACTTCAAATTCCAAGGGTTTTCGTCTTTGATCCGCGTAACTCTTCTGTCGATCACAAGCCGCCTTGATACGCTCTCGGATCTGCATAATCTTATCAGTTGTTTCCTGGACCAGTTCAGGACCAACCATCTGTCTGTCACCTGCATCTGCCCAGCACAACGGCGAACGACACTTACGGCCATAGAGGGCTTCGAACGATGCGACTTGAATACTTGCGTGGTAGTTGTTGTTATAGGAAAACTCAACCAGAGGTAAATGAGTATCCCAACTGCCACCTAAATCCATTACACAAGCACGGAGCATATCTCCAATGTTTGAATAGTCCTTTTGCTCTGTCCGTCTGTCTGTGGATGAAAGGCTGTACTCAGATTCAACTGAGAACCAAAAGCTTCCTGAAAGGATTGCCAAATCCTTGATACGAACCATCCATCTCTATCCGATATTATCGAGATAGGCACTCCATGACGTGCTACTATCTCCCTGAGGTAAAGCTCAGCTACCTTACCAGTGTTATCCTTTTCTCGAATCGGTAAGAAGTGCGTAGACTATATCAACCGATCTACGATTACCCAAATCGTATCATGACCTCTGGGAGTCCTGGGTAACTTTGTGATGAAGTCTATCGAAAGTTGTTCCCAGTTCCACATGGGTATTTCCGGCTATTGCAGGAGTCCTGAGGGCTTCTGATACTCGGCCTTTACCTTGGCACAAGTTAAGCACTTTCCAACGTAGATGGCAACATCACTCTTAAGTCTTGGCCACCAATAGTAATCCTTCAAATCTTGGTACATCTTGTCTGATCCTGGATGGATCGAGTACCTCGATTTATGAGCTTCATCGAAAATAACTTCTCTAATACCACCAAAAAGCGGAATTCAAATACGTCCCATAAAAAAGGTTCCTTCCTCGTTAGGCTCCAACTTTTTCTCCATTCCTCGGAGATATTCAGCCTTAATGTACTCTTTCTTAAGAGCTTCTCTTTGTGCAGAACGAATACGAGAAGTGAGGTCCGTCTGAATAATCATTTCTAAATCCCGAACCCTTATGCGCTTAATCCTTTCTTTTCATCTTAAGGCGTCTACCACCACATTCGCCTTTCCAGGATGATACTTGATTTCACAGTCATAAACATTTAACAACTCAACCCATCGCCGCTGTCTCATATTAAGCTCTTTCTGATCAAATATGTGCTGAAGGCTCTTGTAATCCGTGAAAATTGTACATCGAGTACCATACAGATAATGTCGCCAGATCTTCAATGCGAATACCACTGCGCCTAGCTCCAAGTCATGCGTGGTATAGTTATTCTCATGGACCTTCAGTTGGCGTGAAGCATATGCGATAACCTTTTGGCATTGCATGAGCACGCAACCCAAACCCTGATGCGAGGCGTCACAATATACCACGAAGTCGTTGGTGCCTTCGGGTAGGGATAATATAGGTGCATTGCATAACTTATTCTTGAGCAGCTGAAAGGCTTCTTCTTGTTTATCTCCCCATTCATACTTCTTGTCCTTTTGAGTAAGGGAGGTCAACGGTTGAGCTATCTTGGAGAAATTCTCAATGAACCTGTGATAATATCCTGCTAAACCCAAAAACTATCGGATCTCGGTCAGCGTTTACGGGGTTTCCCAGTTCTTGATTGCCTCGATCTTTGTGGGATCCACATGTATACCATTCTCATTTACCACATGACCGAGGAACTATACCTCACGTATTCAAAACTCGCACTTCAAAAACTTAGCGTAGAGCTTTTCCTTCTTTAGTAGCTCTAGGATGGCTCTGTGGTGTTGCTCATGATCTTCCTTCGTCCGTGAATAAATCAAAATATCATCGATAAACACGATCATGAATTTATCGAGATATGGCTTGCAAACCCGATTCATCAAATCCAAAAATACTGCTGGTGCATTTGTTAACCCAAACGGCATTACTAGAAACTTGTAATGTCCATAACAAGTTCTGAAGGCAGTCTTTGGTATACTTTCCTCTTGAATTCGCAACTGATGATAACTTGATCGAAGTTCAATCTTGGAATAGTAGCTTAATCCCTGAAGTTGGTCAAATAAATCATCAATCCTCGGCAAGGGATACCGATTCTTGATGGTTAGCTTGTTCAGCTCCCGGTAGTCGATGCACAATCGAAAGCTACCATCCTTTTTCTTGACGAACAACACTGGAGCTCCCCAAGGCGAGAAGCTCGGCCTTATGAATCCCTTGTCTAGTAACTCATGAAGCTGCATTGATAACTCTTGCATCTCTGAAGGCGCAAGTTGATAAGGTGCCTTGGCTATAGGCGCGGCGCCTAGAACAAAGTCAATGTGGAATTCGACTTGTCGTTGAGGCGGTAATCCTGGCAAGTCTTCGGGGAAGACTTCAGGATATTCCCTTATCATAGGGATATCTTCTAGCTTCGGCTCTTCAGCTTCCTTATCCACAATATGAGCCAAGAAGGCAACACATCCTTTACGTCGGAACTTCTGTGCTTTCAAACAACTAATAATCCGTAGAGGCGTATCATGCTTCTCCCCATGAATCACGATCGTCTCTTCATTCGCCATCAGAATGCGAATAATCTTCTCATGGCATACAATCTCCGCACGATTGCTAGACAACCAATCCATCCCAACTGCGACGTCGAAGCTTCCCAAGTCAACTGGCAGAAGATCTATCGGAAACTTATGCTCACCAAGCTCTATAACACAACCTCTAATCACCTCATTAGCTTCTACTAGCTTCCCATTAGCCAGTTCTATCGAGTACGGGACGTCTAACTTACTTGCTACTAAACCAAGTATATTCTTAAACTCTAGAGATACGAAGCTATAATCGGCACCAGTATCAAACAGCACAACTGCAAAATGTTGATTAATAGGGAACGTACTAGTAACCACGTTCGGATCCTGGCGTGCTTCCCTAGCTCCAATGTTAAACACCCTTCCACGCGCCTGGGCTTGGTTATTCTTTGGGCAATCCCGCTTAAAATGCCCCATTTCACCACAACCAAAACAACCTTGACCGCATCCATTGTCATTTTCGTTCCCGCCTCGATTGTTGTTCTTGTTATTTCCACCTCGATTTCCGTTACCAGCTTGGTTTCCATAACCACCACGATTTCCATTTCCACCAAAATTACCATTTCCTCCTTGATTGTGGTTCCCAGTCTGATTCCCATTACCACCACGGTTTCCATTACCATTACCACCAGATCCTCCATTCCTTCAACCAGCACCATACCAGAACGCCTCCTTGGCATGCCCCACTTTGCCCCAGTTCACACATCTTCCCTACCTACATCGTCCAGTGTGATGGTGCTGACAGATATCACACTTGGGCAGAGTGCCCATGTACCCTTTCCCTTTGGGTTCAGTGTTTGTAGCGCCAGTCCTGACCTTGGCTGGCTGGCTGGTATCCCTGTGCTTGTTGGCACTATTGTTGTTATTTGCTTGGGTGCCCTTCTTGAAGTTTGTAAACTTTCTTTTGTTTTCCCCAGACGACTCCACGTGAGTCTCCTTCTTCTTTTCTCAGAAATCGAAAACTTATCCAACCTAATCGCTTCTTCAGTGAGCGCCACACTCAAGTCAATAGCCTCGGTAATGGTTAGAGGCTTGGATGTTGTCACCATGTTCAGTATCTGAGGTGCCAATCCCTAGATGAAGCGTTCGATCCTCTTGAACTCTGGTTCCACCAAATAAGGGACAACTCTGGACAAATCATGAAATCTCTGCACATACTCAGCTATCTTTGGACCTTCCATTTTCAAGTTCTAGAACTCAGTCTCCAACTTCTGGATTTCTGCCCGAGAACAATACTTCTTACGCATCAACTCTTTCAATTCATTCCATGTCAAGGCATACGCAGCAGCCTCACCCAACGTCGGAACCTGAAGGTTCCACCATGACAGAGCCCCATCTAGAAACAGTCCAGAACTGTATGTGACTTGATACTCTGGCACACATTTACTCATCCTTAAAATAGAATCCGTCTTCTCAACCCATCGCACAAAGGCTACGGCACTCCCGGTGCCATCGAAATTCAGGAGCTTGCAGGCCAAAAACTGCTTATAGGTACAGCCTACAACACAAGCAGCATGTTTCATAGAAAACATTAGCAAAGCACACTTGGAAATGTCCAAACGTATTGTAATGTGTCCTAGATGACTAAACATTACCGTTGGGTGGGTTATTCCCTGAGGTACCCCCGCTGTGTTCGGAGTGAAGGGCCTCGTGTTGTGCGATGGCCTATGAGATGCGCTCTTGTAATTCCGCCTCTGTCGTCGGCAGAGGGTTATTGGTATCAGTGTTCCTTCGCGGTGGCATCCTTCTTCTAAGAAGAAGATCGAATAGGTCAGGTCTTATTCGTTAAATATGCAAATAGTTGTCTAAAGGTCGTGTGTACATATATATATATATATATATATATATATATAAGAACATTCATCATAGCAAGGAATCATGCAACAACATAGTCATAGCACAAACATGTAAATCAACAAAGTGTTTAGTGAGAACATGATGATTGAGCTTTCATTAATTACCGACCACAGTTACATTGTTTACAAAGTGTATCACATCAAAAGGGACATAGGGTCACAATACCCTTGTCCAATAAGTCTGTCAATATACAAAAATCACATGGTCAAAAGTGGTCTTCAAAAGTCTTCACAATATCGGCTCAATAGTAGTGCTCTCACCAAAAGTAATGCAATCTGCATAAAACCAAAAACCTACTGTGCTGATGGTGGAGGAGGAGGAGGGAAGAAAAGCAAACTACGAATATGCGCGAGCTCCTCCTCGAGCTCGTACACACGGCAAAGCAAGAAGCTAATCTGCTGCATGATAGTAAGGGAGCGGGCATCAAAACCCAAAAAAGGAGTAGGAGCAGCAGGTGGATGTGCAAAAGGAGATGTCGATGAATTTGAAGGAACAAAAGTAGAATGACAGGGACAAGGTGGAGGACGTGGAGGAGTCAACTCAAGATCCAACACTCTGCGACTCAATACCTCAAACTGTAACTGCAACGATAAAAGCAACTCATCCCGTGTGTATCCAACGAAGTGTGAGGGATGGTAGGGGTCGGAAATGGGCATAGAGTATGGCGGGAACCATCGGAATGGCTCGTCAAGCGGTGTAGAGGTGAAGGGAGCAAATGGTGCAGTCTGAGAAGTTGGAGGAAAAGCTGCTGAAACAAAAGGATCATAACTCGGGTGCTGGCCCGAAGTACCCTCCCCTGGACGGGGTGGAAGGATGTCCTGAAGGAAAACAATCGGTAAATCAGTGCGGTGGACATCAGACTCTAAAGGAGGGAGAGGAGCAACATCAGCGGGTGGAGGTGGAGGAACAAATGGCTCAACAACTGGAAGACCAACAGGTGCAGGTACCGGGTCTGGAACAAGAGGTGCAATATCTGGTAATCCAAACGGACATGGTCACGATCAGGAATCAGCTCAGGGTCAACAGGTGCAACATCAGGCTGACCAAAATGAATAGGGTCCGACTCGTGGACATGCTCGGGGTCGTGTGGAGGCGTGGGGTCACGAGCAGGAGATGGCGTAGCATACATAGCGGTGTCGTCATTAGAATCAATAGCATAGAGCCGTAGTCCCGCTGCCCGTAAGGCTGAAGAAGTCACAGACTCAAAGGAGTCTGAAACCGAGTGTAAACTGGCGTCAGAAGATACCTCAATGACAGGGATCACAGGAGGTGGGACAGCTACAACATCCTCATCTATCTCCCCATCGCCCTGGGCTTCAACTGGGGGACCGTCAACAAACAAATCGACATCGTCATCGAACAAGCCATCGAAAGGTCAATCCTCGGGAGGAATGACCACAAGAGGAACGGGATCGAGGATCGGAGCCACGATGTGCTCACCATCGGGGTGACCAATGATGAGGTGATCATGGACTGGAGCAGGAACGTCAAAAGGATCCTCGTCAGGGAAACCATCAGCAATATGTAAATCTTCTCCAAAGTCTGGTAGCGCGAACGGCTGGAAATCGTCCTCGTCCTTGGACAGCATGTCAGGATCACTCTCAGTGTCTGACGTATATATCTCTGGCGTGGGCATAACCTCGTCGTCCGAAACGACTGCCATCGGGTCGTGGGCATCAGAGGATGACATGTGTGCCTTTAACATTACAATCATAACATGTGCACATATATTAACCACTATCACACAGTGCATGCAAACAAAACAATCATCACTTAGACATGTATTTACGTTATCCTTCATGAAACATTTCTATCTTTCCTAGTCTACCCCATGCAGACTAAACCACCATTGTGACCTTGCAATCGTATTTCTTGTCTTTCCTTTTGTAAACGTTTGTTCCATGGATCTGGGCCTTTTGTGTATGCAATGAAAAATATGTTGTAAAAATATTTTCGTTGGAGAGCCCTAATGATTGTAGTCTAGACTCGAGAAAGAATCCTAGTTCGCTACAATCGAAGCTCTGATACCAAACTGTCACACCCTAACTTTTTTGGAAGCGTGATTATGTGTGACTTGCTTAATATCATTGCCTTCAACCATAACAAACAACTATATGATAAAACCATGATGTTCATCCATAATTAAGTTTCAAAGTATTACAACTATCATTGTTTAACCACAAACCAAGACTGCAAGTTTAAAGTACATAACAACCCAAGTTTTAAATTCCATACTGGACTTAACAAAAGACACTATTAAAAGCTAGCCTTTGAAATATGCATCTTATTCAAGATAAGATACACAATCCAAACCCTTCGACACTGGATGACATCTTTTATTCGAAGACACAACTTGAAAATTCAGCGCCCGCCAGATCCATTTCAATTCCCTGAAATACATGTAGTTTGAAAACATCAACAAAAGTTGAGCGAGTTCATGTGTTTTGTATGTGAGCTTGTAATAAACTTTGTAACCATAGTATGTATGTATTTGTAAACAGGTATGAAAGCGAATATGAATAGATCAATTAGTGATTTGCAAGGTCATTAATATGTGTGCAACGGTGTAGGAAGGCTCAATCCTTTGCGTATTTCGTACCGGGCCTCCCAGCTAGAACGACTTAGTCACCACATGCGGCCAACTCGCGGACCCATGTGTCACAACCCCCGTTCCCCTATACAAAGACAGGAACGGGCGGCCGCGGCCAGTTTTCGGTGGTATCTTGTTATTGTCTAATTTGGCAGCGGATTTTACATCAGGACCGTAGTTAGGAAAGATGTCATCAGAGTAAAATATCACACTTTCATAATATTAAATACTTGGGTAAAACCCAAGTTTTCAGTACACACTTTTTCATAGGAATAAATCCTATTTTTATTTAATAAAAACATCTATTTCTCTTAGGTAACTTTATTGCCACTTTTCCAAGCCTTCAGTGCTGTCCAGCTGGCTTCTAATTGGCTTTCACATTTTGTTACCTGAAACGTGTTTAAAAACATTTTGTCAGTGGGAAATACTGGTGAGTGAATCCCAGTTCAATCAAGTTTTGATAAAAAACATTGTACATTATTGAGGGCGATTCTGCAATTACATTTGTTTCCAAGTCATATCAATTACCACCCACGGTATTGTAGTTCCGACTTATGGTCATGTTACTCCTCGCAAGGCAGTAACAAATTTTGTATACAAAACACCAAATTTACCGACTGTAATTGTATCCTTACAAATACTCAATAATTGTTTAATATATAATTAATTAGGTGAGGTTTTGTAAAAACAATTTGCAAAAAGGAGATAACTCACATAAAGGAGTACATAAAAAGAGGATTACTCACATTGCTGTCATAGATTATCCTTTTGGGTTTCCTGGGAATAATCTATAAATTACACACATGCACACGTATTAGCGTAATAACCCATTTTAACATTAGCAATACCCTCCCCGAGACGGCACTCCAACGACTACGTTGGGCAGAACCACGACAGTTGTTAAGGAACCCTAGATCAATTGGGCAGAGTATCTAATAAGTATCCAGGGGTTATGATACTTACAACGGAGTAGAACCTCGTTATTTAGGGGGGTATTATACCCGTGTATAATGCCTACACTTTAGTTTTTGAGATTGAGAAAATAAAACTAAACGAATTCGACTGAAGGCCGGATGACTCCTTATATAGGGGCCGATCTTGAGTTTCTCGCGGCCCCCGTAAATGTAGGCGAAGGCCTACGCGGCCCGCGTCAACGCTGGTCAACAGCGTAGGTGATCCGGGTCATCTAGTAGGCTCGACATGTGTTGGGCCACGTGGCGGCCCAGGGTCATGCCAGCTTTCACCTCATCGCGCCCGCGTAAGCTTAAGGGGTGGCTTACGCGGCCTGCCTAAACCCCAAAAATCAGTTTTTTAATTATTTTTAATAGTATTTAAGGTATTCAGGGTCCGTTTTCGCGTATAAGGTGTTTTTAGGGACATATTAGGATACTTTAAATATTTTTAGGGTGTCGGAAAATATCACGAGGGTGTCGGTTTAGGGTTGTTATATCCTCCCCACCTTGTTTTAGAGCTCGTCCTCGAGGTCTACTGGAACAGGTGTGGATATTTCCTTTGCATTTCTGATTCAAGCTCCCATATGTATTCTGGTCCTCTTTTGGAGTCCCACTTTACTTTGACCAGCACTAATCTCTTATGCTTGAGATTCTTAATCTTTCTATCTTCAATTTGTAGGGGCCTTTCTACAAATTTGAGTTGTTCATTTACCTCTATATCCTTAAGAGGTACTATTAACGATTCATCAGCTAGGCATTTCTTGAGATTAGATACATGAAATACATCATGTATTCCTGCCATTTCCTCTGCCAGTTGTAGCTGATAGGGTACAGGTCCTATTCTTCTGATTATCTCAAAAGGTCCAACATACCTGGGACTTAGCTTTCCCCTCTTGATAAATCTTACTATTCCCTTCCAAGGAGAGACTTTTAACAATACCTTATCTCTTACTTGAAATTCCAATGGTTTGCGTCGGTTATCAGCATAGCTCTTCTGTCGATCACGTGCTGCTTTTAGTCGTTCCTTGACTTGAATGATCTTTTTAGTTGTTTCTGTTGGTGCAGTTGTCTGTCGACTTCATCTTGGTTCGAGTCTTAAGTTTAGGGCTGATTGAACATTGTACGGGAATATAGAGTTGTAGTGATGATTTCCCGAGAAAGTTGATTTCACATATATGGACATGTTCATATGTGGGAAACCACTGATGTTCATATGTGGGAAACCACTGATGTTCATATGTGTGAAACCACTGATGTTCATATGTGGGAAACCACTGATGTTCATATGTGGGAAACCACTGATGTCCGTATGTGGGAAACCTAGAAGGTGATTTCGCTTATATGTACAAGGGGTTTCGCTTTTATGGACATCATGTCCATATGAGCGAAATCTCAGGCTTATAAATATGCACCATGAGCGAAATCACAAAGTAAGGTTGTACAATTCCATACCGAGGTGCTGCCGGTGTGAAGAACTACTTGTATTCGTATTATAATCAATATAAACAGTAATTAAAGTGAAGAATCAGCTGTATCTACCTTTGTTTCTTGTTATTCCGCACCTGAAATAGAGAAGAACACCTTTGAACGACTCATTCGGCCTATAAATATGCACCAGACGCCCAGCTTTTCGAACTGTTGCAGCTCCTCCTGCATTGCATTCACCCAGCTATCCTCAGTCAATGCCTCTTTCTAGGTTCTGGGCTCTATCTGTGAAATAAAACATTTTAATGAGACTTCTTTCTGCATATCAGCAATAGATGAATAGAAACATGTAAGAGCTCAATCTATTTGATGTCTCGTTTTGACACCACTTTGTAGGTCGCCAATAATTTGTTCTGAAGGATGGTAAGACAACGTCCGTGGCGTAACATTGTCAGGCACATTCACTTCCGATTCCAAGCTCGATATGTGTGACACCTGTGTCACCGTGACCGTCAAACAAATACCAAACCAATGAACTATTGTGTTTTATACTTGGGATTTGTGAAATTATGTGTATCATTTGCACATATCAAATTCTTATTCGATTTCGAGCCTTAAATCGCTTTCTGGAAGGTTATACGCGATCTGATGCGTAAATATAACCAGTTTAATGCAACAAACACTCCGGAACAGTGACATAGGCTTAACGTACCTTAAATAACATTTACATAACTTAGAAATAAGTTTTGGATGGTTTGGTATGCCGAAATCAAGTTTATTCGCTCATAGGGACTATTTGCATCAACTTGCAAAAGTCTGTCGTTTTGTAAGGAAACGTACAGTCCAGAACATGATCATAAGTTAAACATACCATATATAACCTAAACATGGCTTAGAAATGAGCTTTGATAGGTTCGGTGTGCGAAAACATGCTTATATGATCTTTCAGGGGCTAAAAGTGTCAAAAACGGCGTAAGTTTGCATCTTCGCGCATATCTTACGTTCTGGCCACATCTGGACATCCAAAATTTTTGTACACACTAAAATATTTTTATTTTAGTGATCGGCATGCAAAAATTCCATTCGTCGCTTAATTTGGATCATTATCGCGTTCGTTACGACATCCGTCGTAATTAACCGAACAACGCGATCTTACGACCAAACGAACCGACATCCGAGATATTTTTGAGCATGTTTTGAGTTCCCAATACTTTAACTTCATTTTAGAGCCTTGAAATGAGGTTAACGGGGCTTAAACGTGTCAAAAATGGGCCGAAATACAAGTTTCTAAGCTGCAGGGACTGAAACTGTCAATCTGCCAAAGTTGGCCAGGCGGCCCGCGTAAACCCAAGCCAAACTCTTACACGGGCCACGTCAGTGTTGTAGATCAGAAACTTCACAGCAGCTTCCCAGCTCGTTCTTGAGGCCCTTTTATGCAATTTTCATGTTTTGGGGACCAAGTTAACACCTCCCAAGGCTTCCTAGCTGCTCATGACACTTGGATGGTTAGGATTTATTGCTTGGAGACCACACACACTTTTCTTGATCTTGTTCATCATGCACAAGTATAAATAGCCAAGCTTTCCTCCTCATTCATTTGCTCATTCACTTTTTCTCATCTCTACCATCTGATTTGGAGAGCTCCCCAAGTGTTTGGAGCTTTCTAATCTAATTGGGAACTTGGTTTTCTTGTAGAAAAGATAGTAAGGACCCATTGTGAGTATTCTTTCATTCTTTTTATTGTTTTCCTAGTTTGAAAGTCAAAAATAGTTTGACTTTCAGCTTTGACCACGAGTTGGTCAACGAGAAGTTCGTTTGAACTTTGCAACGTGGGCGTAATCACGTTGGTTATAGTACTTAGTGACTATACCCACTGATTACCACATTAACTAGGTGTAGTGACGAGTCTAAGTTTCGGTCAAAATGCGTTTTAGCACGCATTTTGCAACGGAACTACTATTAGGTATCAAAACGCCTTGTTTTGATACCAAATCAGTAGGTTAAACATGTTTTGACATGTTTAACTCGTCACTATTAGTTTAGTGCGTGTTTAGGGTCGTGAGTTAAGCGGTCTAAACCACCGCTTACACTTTCGAACCCGACCCGTTTGGTCGATCTTTACGATCCGACCAAGCTTAGTTAGTAATCATAGTTGCATAGGGAATGACCACTGAGGTTATACCTTATGATCACCTAGGATTGGTTAGTCGTATGCTAGTTAGCTTGTATGCCCATAGGAAATGACCAAAATGCCCTTTTTAAAGCATAATCCATATTTTGACTATGTGAACATGTTTTTGACATATAAACTGATTTAGTAACATATTTAGAGATAATTGGGCATGTCAGACTTGGCATAGCACATAGTTAACCATCCGAGCCTAGTTTTACGTAAACGACGCATTATAGTGGCTTATGTTACCATAATGTGTCGAAACGGGTCAAAAGCACTTAGGTAGACTTTCAAATCAGAATGTAAGGTCTATTAATTCATACCATATGAGCTCAAATACTCATTTGATTTATAGAACCTCATTCTATCCTATCTCCCGATTTAGGAGCCGATTATTAACATAGTTACCTATATAGGGTACCGTTTGATTCTGTAATCCCTCTAGCTTTGCTAGGTTGTTGTCCAAGACTTCTAAGCACCCTCAAGTGAGTACATAGTCCCCTCTTTTACTGTTTTCAAACTGTTTTGTGGTGGAACACATGTGCCTACTTGATACTTTCATGTTTCCCATGTTTTTATATCATATACTTACTATGTTCAATAGTACACTAATAGTACATGATTTCATTATGTTTTGCTATGTATGTTCACTTAACATGCTAGCATATTGATTTCCGTATATTACATTTGTCGCATATGCTCATCCAGCATATGGACACATTGTTTTACATTGTGAACCGTTGTAACCGTTTGATCCTATGAACCGTTTGTGATCACTTGACTATGTGAACCGTTTGTAACCATTGGATTATGATAACCGTTTGTAACCGTTTGATTATGTGAATCGTTTGTGACTACTTGACTATGTGAATCGTTTGTAACCGTTGATTGACATGAACCGTTTGAAATCTGTTTGAACCGTTGGGTTAGGGAAGTGATTAGGTAACGGGGCGGGTGTGATGTGTTAAAAGCATAGTGGATACGCCGCTGGTACTTCCTATATATAAGTGCTTTTAACACATTATATATCGTTGCGTTATCTAGATCACTTGGGCAATGGTAAACAAAACAAAGTTGTAATTTAAGGTTTTTCCAACAATATATTATAGTATTCGAGTTTTTATTCCAAAAAAAAAAAACGATTTACTAATCTGGAATTAATTAAACAAATGTTTTGGAGTTAAGAATCATGGCTACGAGATTTTTATAAATCGTAACCAATTTGATTTGAGTTGGTTATTTATGTTGCAATACAATACTTTTCAAAAAAAAGGTTTTTAAATAAGTATTGCAACATGTAAAACGAGCCATGAATCTGAAACACATACAAAACCTATGTACTCGTCGGCATTTTTATGCTGACGTACCTATTTTCACATGTGTTTCAGGTACAATAGTTGATGATGCTTGATGATGATATTGGTGTACTCTCACATAGGAATGGACAAGGCCTTAGCGACTTTAAAACTTGAAAGAAAATAGTTGTATTTATCTAATTTGTATCAAAACATTTAGTTCAATAATTTAATAAATCAAAACTGTTTAATCCATGGTTGTGAAACAATGATTCTATTACAACACTCCCCGACGTTTCCGCCATGTTTTGTTGTTTTACGTGGTCGGGGTGTGACAGAAAAGTTAGCATCAAAGCCAATGGTTATAGGGAATTAGGTTATTAGTAATGCTTTGACCTAGACTATAACCTTCCTAGGACCCTAACGCGAGTTTACTTGCATTTAGTCATAAAACAATACCGTCACCTATCCTTAGGTGATAACCACAACGAGAACACAAAATTCAAATCTGCTTTGAAAACTAATCATCTGTTCTAGGATGATTGATTACTAGGTTTTGAACCCTTTGATATAAGGTTTTGAACCCTTTAAGTTTTCAAAGATCCCGTCAAAGTTTGGGTCTTATAATGCGAACACGTGCGAACTGGAAGGGTGGATGCCTGTACCCTGGGTCTTCTGTCTAAGGCTAGAGTGTTCGTACAAATCCGCAGTATCGGACCAGTCACTCTTACCTGGGAACTCTTGGGGTGAGTGTCCACTTATAGGCGAGCATGTCTTCGCGATACATTATATTGACCCGCTTACTTTGATTAGTCACTGTCTCATTTGTTTGCCTTTGGTAACAAACAAATGGTCACAATCTTCATGCGTTGTCATTCTCTTTTGGCTATCTTTCTCTTGTTTCCTCCTATTCCTTCCATTGTCTTCAAAATGCCTCTTCATCGCAACAACACTCAAATGTCCGAACCAGGTGCTGCAGTTACCCAGCAAATAGGCGTCGTACTCCAGAGGACCGTTGATTTAGCTATCACCATGACTCGCCTCAGGGATGAAACCGTATAAGGAAACTGCTCCTTGGTGCAATCAATGTAGCCATCATCATCCGAATCAAATACCCTGTTTCAAGTGTACCCACGGTAGACGATGGGGACATTTGGTTAACATGTGTTCATTTGCAATCTAAAGCAAAGCTGTTATAAACCCTGCTGTTGTTCAAACCTTCAAATCCTGCTTCATATGTCGCCTTGGCATATCTAGCGCCTCAACCTCATGAACTTTCTACCTTGTGTATCGACTTAAGCACGCCTAGTGCGAGGTGTCGGAACACCTCTCATTACACAAAATTCCAAATTCCAAAATAGGATATTTCAATCCACATAATTAGATCCTTATGGATGATTATCAATCAAATCGGAGACCTAAATTGAATTATTCGTATGCCTTAATACGTATATTACAATTCAATAAGGATAAATCCGAATTCCTATTAAGATCCTTCTATCTCCATAGTTAGATTCTTATGATTAAAGTGCCAAATGAAATCCACGGATTGGATTCCTGGTGTGCTTTAAATATCCGTGTCCAAAGATAACAAATTAAAGGTCAAGTTAATCAATTATGTGATTATATGCTTATGTGTTCCCTTTTATGTTTTGTGTGATCCAAATTTTTGTTATCCAAATCCTCGTAGAATCTTCCATATCTTCGTATAAGGGATTCATAGTAGGATATCCAAAGGTACTATCTTAAATCCTTAATGGACTTCTTGAGTGGTCTAGTTAAACAGATTTATCCAAAAATCTGGTTAGGAATATCATGTGATGATAGCTGAAAAGACTCCTTGGTGGTCTAATTAAAGAGATCATTTGTCGATCTAATTAAAAGGACCCTATGGTAGTCTAGCCACACTCATCACATGTTTGATCTTCTTCCCCTACACATTATGAAATGAACTGTGCGGACTGTGCAAGGAATTACGTAATTATGGAGGCCTACATAATTATGGAATTTAGTGTACAGAAACCACAGCGAGTTTTGTCATGTGTCTAGAGTAAACCCTGTTCATTTCCAATTCTGATGAAGCACCCATTGAAGAAAAATGAACTAGCTATTCATTTTTCACTTCTGAAAGAATATCCGTTGATGGAAATGAATATCCGTTTGTTTAATCCTTCATTTCCGTTCTGATGAAGAATCTGTTGAGGAAAATAGATCATCCATTCATTTTCGCTTCCGAAGAATATCCGTTGATGGAAATGAATATCCGTTTGTGTAATCCTTCATTTCCGTTCTGATGAAGAATCCGTTGAGGAAAATGGATCATCCATTCATTTTCGCTTCTGAAGAATATCCGTTGATGGAAATGAATATCCGTTTGTTTAATCCTTCATTTCCGTTCTGATGAAGAATCCGTGAGGAAAATGGATCATCCATTCATTTTCGCTTCTGAAGAATATCCGTTGATGGAAATGAATATCTATTTGTTTAATCCTTCATTTCCGTTCTGATGAAGAATCCGTTGAGGAAAATGGATCATCCATTCATTTTCGCTTCTGAAGAATATCCGTTGATGGAAATGAATATCCGTTTGTTTAATCCTTCATTTCCGTTCTGATGAAGAATCCGTTGAGGAAAATGGATCATCCATTCATTTTCGCTTCTGAAGAATATCCGTTGATGGAAATGAATATCCGTTTGATTATCCTTTTCATTTCCGATTCTGAGGAAGCATATGTTGAAAATGACTCCGTTTGTTCATTTTCGTTTCTGAAGAATATCCATTGAAAGAAATGAATATCCGTTTGATTATCCTTTTCATTTCTGATTCTGAGGAAGCATCTGTTGAAAAGGACTCCGTTTGTCATTTTCGTTTCTGAAGAATATCCGTTGAAGGAAATGAATATCCGTTTAATTATCCTTTTCATTTCTGATTCTGAGGAAGCATCTGTTGAAAATGACTCCGTCCATTCATTTTCGTTTCTGAAGAATGTCTTATTAAGAAATGATAGGATTATGCTTTGCATATCTCTAGTGGTTATTTGACACAAACTCATAGACAGACTCCTACGAATAAATTTCGGGACGAAATTTCCAAAAAGTAGGGGAGACTGTGACACCTGTGTCCCTGTGACCGTCAAACAAATACCAAACCAATGAAATATTGTGTTTTATACTTGGGATTTGTGAAATTATGTGTATCATTTGCACATATCAAATTCTTATTCGATTTCAAGCCTTAAATGGATTTCTGGAAGGTTATACGCGATCTGATGCGTAAATATAACCAGTTTAATGCAACAAACACTCCGTAATAGTGACATAGGCTTAAAATACCTTAAATAACCTTTACATAACATAGAAATAAGTTTTGGATGGTTTGGTATGCCGAAATCAAGTTTATCCGCTCATATGGACTATTTGCGTCAACTTGCAAAAGTCTGCCGTTTCGTAAGGAAACGTACAGTCCAGAACATGATCATAAGTTAAACATACCATATATAACCTAAACATGGCTTAGAAATGAGCTTTGATAGGTTCGGTGTGCGAAAACATGCTTATATGATCTTTCAGGGGCTAAAAGTGTCAAAAACGGCGTAAGTTTGCATCTTCGCGCATATCTTACATTCTGGCCACATCTGGACATCCAAAATTTTTGTACACACTAAAATATTTTTATTTTAGTGATCGGCATGCAAAAATTCCATTCGTCGCTTAATTTGGATCATTTTCGCGTTCGTTACGACTTCCGTCGTAATTAACCGAACAACGCGATCTTACGACCAAACGAACCGACATCCGAGATATTTTTGAGCATGTTTTGAGTTCCCAATACTTTAACTTCATTTTAGAGCCTTGAAATGAGGTTAACGGGGCTTAAACGTGTCAAAAATGGGTCGAAATACAAGTTTCTAAGCTGCAGGGACTGAAACTGTCAATCTGCCAAAGTTGGCCAGGCGGCCCGCGTAAACCCAAGCCAAACTCTTACACGGGTCGCGTCAGTGTTGCAGATCAGAAACTTTATAGCACCTTCCCAGCTCGTTCTTGAGGCCCTTTTATGCAATTTTCATGTTTTGGGGATCAAGTTAACACCTCCCCAAGGCTTCCTAGCTGCTCATGACACTTGGATGGTTAGGATTTATTGCTTGGAGACCACACAAACACTTGTCTTGATCTTGTTCATCATGCACAAGTATAAATAGCCAAGCTTTCCTCCTCATTCATTTGCTCATTCACTTTTTCTCTTCTATACCATCTGATTTGGAGAGCTCCCCAAGTGTTTGGAGCTTTCTAATCTAATTGGGAACTTGGTTTTCTTGTAGAAAAGATAGCAAGGACCCATTGTGAGTACTCTTTCATTCTTTTTATGTTTTCCTAGTTTGGAAGTCAAATATAGTTTGACTTTCAGCTTTGACCATGAGTTGGTCAACGAGAAGTTCGTTTGAACTTCGCAATGTGAGCGTAATCACGTTGGTTATAGTCCTTAGTGACTATACCCATTGATTACCACGTTAACTAGGTGTAGTGACGAGTCTAAGTTTCGGTCAAAATGCGTTTTAGCACGCATTTTGCAACGGAACTACTATTAGGTATCAAAACGCCTTGTTTTGATACCAAATCAGTAGGTTAAACATGTTTTGACATGTTTAACTCGTCACTATTAGTTTAGTGCTTGTTTAGGGTCGTGAGTTAAGCGGTCTAAACCACCGCTTACACTTTCGAACCTGACCCGTTTGGTCGATCTTTAGGATCCGACCAAGCTTAGTTAGTGATCATAGTTGCATAGGGAATGACCACTGAGGTTATACCTTATGATCACCTAGGATTGGTTAATCGTATGGTAGTTAGCTTGTATGCCCATAGGAAATGACCAAAATGCCCTTTTTAAAGCATAATCCGTATTTTGACTATGTGAACATGTTTTTGACATATAAACTGATTTAGTAACATGTTTAGGGATAATTGGGCATGTAAGACTTGGCATAGCACATAGTTAACCATCCGAGCCTAGTTTTACGTAAACGACGCATTATAGTGGCTTATGTTACCATAATGTGTCGAAATGGGTCAAAAGCACTTAGGTAGACTTTCAAATCAGAATGTAAGGTCTATTAAATCATACCATATGAGTTCAAATACTCATTTGATTTATAGAACCTCATTCTATCCTATCTCCCGATTTAGGAGCCGATTATTAACATAGTTACCTATATAGGGTACCATTTGATTCTGTAATCCCTCTAGCTTTGCTTGGTTGTTGTCCAAGACTTCTAAGCACCCTCAAGTGAGTACATAGTCCCCTCTTTTACTGGTTTCAAACTGTTTTGGGGTGGAACACATGTGCCTACTTGATACTTTCATGTTTCCCATGTTTTTATATCATATACTTACTATGTTCCATAGTACACTAATAGTACATGATTTCATTATGTTTTGCTATGTATGTTCACTTAACATGCTAGCATATTGATTTCCGTATATTACATTTTGTCGCATATGCTCATCCAGCATATAGACACATTGTTTTACATTGTGAACCGTTGTAACCGTTTGATCCTATGAACCGTTTGTGATCACTTGACTATGTGAACCGTTTGTAACCATTGGATTATGATAACCGTTTCTAACCGTTTGATTATGTGAACTGTTTGTGACTACTTGACTATGTGAATCGTTTGTAACCGTTGATTGACATGAACCGTTTGAAATCTGTTTGAACCGTTTGGTTAGGGAAGTGATTAGGTAACGGGGCGGGTGTAATGTGTTAAAAGCATGGTGGATACGCCGCTGGTACTTGCTATATATAAGTTCTTTTAACACATTATATATCGTTGCGTTATCTAGATCACTTGGGCAATGGTAAATAAAACAAAGTTGTAATATAAGGTTTTTCCAACAATATATTATAGTATTCGAGTTTTTATTCCAAAAAAAAAACGATTTACAAATCTGGAATTAATTAAACAAATGTTTTGGAGTTAAGAATCATGGCTACGAGATTTTTATAAATCGTAACCAATTTGATTTGAGTTGGTTATTTATGTTGCAATACAATACTTTTCAAAAACAAGGTTTTTAAATAAGTATTGCAACATGAAAAACGAGCCATGAATCTGAAACTCATACAAAACCTATGTACTCGCCGGCATTTTTATGATGACGTACCTATTTTCACATGTGTTTCAGGTACAATAGTTGATGATGCTTGATGATGAGATTGGTGTACTCTCACATAGGAATGGACAAGGCCTTAGCGACTTTAAAACTTGAAAGAAAATAGTTGTATTTATCTAATTTGTATCAAAAAATTTAGTTCAATAATTTAATAAATCAAAACTGTTTAATCCATGGTTGTGAAACAATGATTCTGTTACAACACTCCCCGACGTTTCCGCCACGTTTTGTTGTTTTACGTGGTCGGGGTGTGACAATATGTCAATATCAACGTTTTGATCCTCAGCTTCCGTTGGATCCTCGTCAAAAGTCGGAGCGGGTTCCGCTTCTGAGTCGTCAGATTCGTCAAAAGACGGAGCTGGTTCCTCTGGTGGTTCGTGAGCTGTTCCACTCGGTCCGGCTTCATTGTCGTGAGTACCCACGGCGGGTTGAGGAACTACTGGCGGTATAGGCACTTGTTCCTGTGGCATATTTTGCTGATACTGGTACAAAAGTGCTAGTTCCACATCACTCGGCTCGACCGGCAGATGAAACGACTCCCGGAGTTTATTGTAGTCGAAAAGGAATCTTTGTCCGGGAAGTTGTGGCGACGGAGTGTGCTTCTGACAATCCACATGTAGGACTTGAATCACCTTCCCCAGGCATGGTACAAACACCCTCTTCAGCGGGCTTGCATAACCTACAAAGAAACCCTCATTAGATGTAGCGCCAAATTTACCGTTTTCATCAATAAAAGTGCAAGGAGACCCAAACGGCTCCAAAAACTCAAGATTCGGCTTATAACAGTGCAGCAGCTCAAAGCAAGTCTTTTTATACTTCTTGACAGTAAGAACTCTATTCAATGTGTAACAGGCTGCTGATACTGCTTCACTCCAGAAAAAGATTGGTAGCTTGGAATCGGCTAACATTGTACGGGCTGTCTCAATCAGGGTCCGATTCTTTCGTTCAGCTACGCCATTCTGCTGTGGTGTGTATGGCGCACTGAATTCATGAACAATTCCCTTCTCGTTGCAGAACTCGTACATCTTGTTGCTCTTGAATTCCGTTCCGTTGTCGCTCCGAATCCTCCGGATTGGCAGTTTATACACTGTTTCCATCTTCTTGAAAAGCACCTATAAGCGAAACCATTGTTTAAGGTATTTGAAGGGTTGCCCAAGCATCGGCTTGTGGTACCCTCGATCGGGTGACTTTACTTTATCTGGTTTTGCTGATTCTGACTTTGGGAGCTGCAAGCAAAACGCAAAGTCCACCATTGCTGGGTGTCAGTTCTTCGGAACTCGACTCGTCACCTGGCAGTGTAAGAAACAAATCGCAGTAGCGCTCTCTACATGCGATGTCACACCCCAACCAATGGCGGAAACATCGGGATGAGACGAAGTGTGAAGATTGCTAGAGACATCATAACGCTATTTGTGACAATATTTAGAAAATCCAAATTTCATTTCATTTCATAACTTCAAATAGTCAACATTACAAGAAATTCAAATACGACAAGTTTAACAAAACAACATGATAACATAACAAAATTTTGATACAACATTTTAAACCCTAACGTCTATATGTGTATCTAGGCATCAACGCTACTTCATTTCATAGCATCATCGTCCTCAACCTGTAACATGTTTAAAATAAAGTTCAACGCAAAAGCAAAGGCGAGTATACAAGTTTGATACGTACATAGCAAAAGATAAGTTTGAACAGTTCCTCATAGCAAGCATGTGATTCAACATAAACATTTAAACATGGCATGTGTCTAACATATCAAACCAAGAAAACGCAACTTGCTCATGACATAACCAAAGTTTCAGTAGAGGCGGGTCGTTAATCCTATAGCGCTACGTATGTCACGGTTTGGCTCGTACGAAGTTAATGATAAGTTCAACACATAAGAATCACCCAAATTTAAAGTATCAAGCCATCACATATACAAGCATGTTATAGGAATGTTCATGTGTTTAGACAAAAGTTCATGTGTAAGTTTCAATAGGTAAACATGTTACACCCCAAAAGTGGTAAAAGTAAAAAGGGGAAAAGTACGAGTATACTCACAAAGTTTGCATATGTTTTCCGATTATCCAATTGTTGACGAGTAGAGATTTAGAGTCCGAATGTATAAGGGTTAAGGTTCAAGTATGTTTAGAGTCGAGATTCGGTGTTTAAAACAACATAAAAATAAGATATGAGAATAACATGGAAAATAATCATTTAGTACATATGATGCTTGTTCTTGACACTAGGAAACTCGAAGGAGTTTAGATGTTTTCATGGAACAAGGTTCCATTAGAATCGTGACAAGTTATCATAGTCTAGGATGATGTAATCTAGTACCCCGACATATGAACACTAGTTCATCATCAAAGATTCGATTATTTGAATAATATATTTAGGTTATATAATATATGTCCAATAGTTCAAGCATGAGGTAGAAGATTAAAATCTTCATTTTGGTACCTCTAAATGTCATAGAAGTCATGTAGGAGGTAGGAAGATCAAGTCTTCCATTTAGGCACCTCTATGTGTTCACCACTACACTTGATGTAAAAAAAACAATCAAGGAGGGTCATGAACATACAATAAAGAATAAGAAATATACACACTAACTAAGAGAAATCATCAAATCATGTGAGGATTGTATGTTTGGACAACCCAAGTTGTTCCATAATCACTCATGTATCAAAGACAAAGTTTGACATGACTTGTGGGTTAAAAACCCTAAACAAAACACCAAGTTTATGAGGTTTAATCCTCTGATTTTAAATGTCTCAACCTTGTTTTTAAGCTTAACCAACCATGGGATAAGTTGTAAGCATTAGGACATAGGTATGAGATGTGTTAGACACAAGTTGCATAGGTTTAAACAAGTTTTTGATGAACATAAAAACAAACAGAAAGTTTATGGACTATTTCGGGGCATTTCCAGGTCTGATTTCTCCAAGGAGAAGTCTAGGAATCGAACCCCATGATTATACAAGCAAGTAGGAAAAAGAATCGAGTGAATCGGATAAGAATTGAGTGAGTTATGCTCATTTTCGTGAAGGGGTGTCAATCTACTCGAACCCTTGCTTTCAGCTACGGTTTGGTGGATGTTTTGTGAGTTTTTAGGGTTGCAAAAGTGGTAGGGAGGCTGGTTATAAGTGGTATTTATAGGGGGAAGGATTAGGGTTTCAATGGGTTGGGCTTTGGAAGTGTTTAGAAGGGGTTACACCTTGAAACTAGCCCACAAAACCCAACTATATGGGGCTGAATTTTGCTGAATTGGGCTGCCATATTTCTTTATTTTTTTTATTTTTTTTTAAACATTATAATGAGTAATTTTGTTAATTAAGTTGTGTAATAATATGCAACAATGTTTCCCCTAACTTGTAACAAGGTGAAATATGAAATAAAACATGATTTAACTAGGTAAAAAGTGTAATGTACAAGTTTTATTTACGAAGCAAGTTCCGTATTTTACAACGATTACGATGAAAGAATGGTTATAAGAACACAAGATTTCCAAAGATAGAATTTCACGTAAGGTTTCTAAATGTAGGATGTTTGAAAACGCAGGGCGTTACAGTCTCCCCTCCTTTAGGAAATTTCGTCCCGAAATTTATTCAAGAGGAAGGCTTGAAAGAGTTTTTGGCATAAAGGTGATCATTAAGAATTGAAACTTGGGAAGTTTGAAAGTTTTGAAAAGTACCAAATTTTGGAGAACGTCAAGGTAGATTTGCAAGGGGAAGTTTTTAAGGATAGTATAAAAAAATCATACTTTCGTAAAACCTGTTTATTGAGAGGAACGAAAAGGTTTGTTACTTTAAATAAAGCAATAGAGGTATACTAAGTATAGTTTCACAAGAATCAAGAATAGGGAGGCTATTTTATAGGTAACGAGGTAAGTTAGGACTCAAATGTTTAAACAAGCTGGATTGCGAACGAGTTTTGTATAAAATAATACGAGTATAGAATGAACGAATGACTCTTAAAGAGTACAAGTATGTGAATAGCATAAGTGTTGGATAGATGAACGTAATGTGTTAAGGATGAAGTCTCGTCATGAATAATCGGATATAATGCGTTTGTGAGTTGCGTGAAGTTGTATTAGGTCCAAAAGGTCTGCAACACACTGAATTTCTCATGGCACGTTTTACGAAAGTTTGGTAACATGGTGAAAACACTTATATATAGGAAGTACCAGCGGCGTATCCACCATGTTTTAACCACATTACGTCCGTTTCGTTACTTGGGGTCATGTTACGTTCCGTGTCTTACCATACACAGTAGTACACTCTATGGTTCTCATACGCCTATCACTATAATCCCGTGTGCACCCGCGATTATACTGATTGTCGCATGATCCACATAGCTTGTACTAGTTATGTATGAATCAAGGTATACATGAATTTGAAAATAAGAATGTGTACGTAGAAGAATGTCGTATGTAAGCATGTTTATGTTTAAGCATGTATGGGACCCACGTAAGCGAATCCCTCGGATTACGCTCGCGTATAGGTACGAATGTACGAATCATGAGTAAGGATGAAAGTATGAGCATAAGTTTAAGTATGAATACGCATGTATGTATAAGCATAAACATAAAACGTGTAAGTAGTATGTGTACAAGCAGAAGCGTAAAACGTATAAGTAGTATGTGTATGAGTACAAGCATAAGACGTATGAACATAGGTGTAGGTATGAAAAATAAATATTGCGTATATGGTGTACGTTGAGACATTGCGGAGAAAAAAAAGGTTAAGTATGTAGATACGAACGATATAAATGATGTTATCGCGAGATATCGACTAAAATGTGTATGATGATGTGCATGTATAGTTGTTTAAACAAAACGTTGAGTTTGTCGAATCAAAATTAGATTGAGCTTGGTTTGAAAGGTAGAATATAGTTTGTATATGTAAAGGAACATAAAGTACTCATTGGTCATGCTTAACGTATTTTGTAATGATTGAAATGCTACTTTTGTTTAAAAAAAAGGAGTGCACGTATGTTAAAAATTGTCGGTCCCCATGAAGTCTTCTAGCCCACGTTTTTTGAAATTTGGATGACGAGTTAAGCGTTGTAGAGAAGGTTTTTTTTTTTTTTTTTTTTTTTTTTAAATAACGGGTTTGTTTCATTTGCATCAAAACATGAAAATTTTGGACTTTGAAAGTTCTTGTGAAAACGTCGACCCTTAGAAAAGAAATTTAGTAAAAGGACTTAGTGATTGTTTAAAAAAATAAATTTAACAAATGATTTATTGATGTTGAAAAGAGTATTTGGTAAAACGATCATATAACATCCATGAGATCTTATAAGTAATTGAGAAAGGTTAGGTTGATTTCGATTAAGAATGGAAGTCTCTAGTATGATGATATAATGTGAGCGTATTTTAGTTAATAAGTCGGATATGAAGTTCATGGGCAAGAGATTCATTAGACCGATTAATTGATAGGTAGCATTTCATAAGGTTTTGAAATTCGTGAAATAAAATGTTTTAAGACCTGATTAAGAATCTCGTGTATATGATTTGAGTGAAAATGGATGGTAGAATAAGAAGTACGTTTGATAAACAATGTATTTTGAAATCGGTATAAGTAGGTATTTTGAATAATGATAAATGATTTAGGTATAAAACAGGATCGGGTTTGCATAATAAAATATTTTGAAAGAGGAGTTTTGGTAACGGTCACCTAAGTAAGGGAATCACCCCTAACTCGTTGGTGAGGTCGTTTTAGGGGAAGAGGGGTGGAGTCAATCGTCAAGGTAAGGAAGTCACTCCAATCTCGATGATACATCTCCACTAGTTGTTACAAGGAATATGAATTTAAATTATATGAAAATCATGCATATATAAGTGTATCGAAAAGGTTCGATATGTTGTGCGTGTGAAAAGAGAAATCAAAGGTAAACTCGAGGTTGAAAGATTGCATCGTATAAAATGAACAACAGAAACACATGTTTGACCAAAGTTTGGAGTGTTCCAAACGGAACTTTGACTAACCAAAGTGGTCGAAAAGTCTTCTAAATTTGAGGAGCATGCTTTGGCCTAATAGGTAAAATACTCTCGCCGACAAGTCGGTTAACGGTATTTACCCTTCCGGTTACTACATGTCCCAAATCAATCGAAATTTCGAGACTTGGCGGGATTTATGAAAAAAAATGCCAAGGAGTGGAACTAGTCGACAAGGTGCGGGTTTCACCCCTAACTTGAGGATTTCGTATCCTAAGTGTGGTTGGTACTCGTCGGGTCAAAATTTAATTTCGACGTGTTGACGAGGGTCCACTAGAACTTGAAATTTAAGATTTACCATTAAGATGTGGATTTCACTCCTAGCTTAATCGCGATATCTCGTGTAAAAAAAAAGAATAGGTAGATTGAGAGTCGTTCACCAAATTGTGGGTTTCACGCCTATTTTGGTGAATTCGTCTCGAGTGTTTACGGATTTAGAATAGTCGAGTAAAATGCATGAGGGAAAGAGTATGTTAAAGGAATAAACAAACAAATTTAAACGCACAATGAAGCATATTAAGAATAGCACATAATGAATGGGACAATAAAACATGTATTAGCACATAATAAAGCAAATATAGCATGCCAAGTGTTAACACATAAGCGACATATATGCTTAAAAGATTAAAAAAAAGGAATAAATAAGAACAAATAAGGTAGCATGCAAGTAGTTTCAAGCAAAACATAAGAATAAATCTCTAAAACTATAGACTAGGCTAAAGCATTCCTACTTTCCCTAATTCCCTATAGTTATGGCTCTGATACCAATCTGTCACACCCCAACCAATGGCGGAAACATCGGGATGAGACGAAGTGTGAAGATTGCTAGAGACATCATAACGCTATTTGTGACAATATTTAGAAAATCCAAATTTCATTTCATTTCATAACTTCAAATAGTCAACATTACAAGAAATTCAAATACGACAAGTTTAACAAAACAACATGATAACATAACAAAATTTTGATACAACATTTTAAACCCTAACGTCTATATGTGTATCTAGGCATCAACGCTACTTCATTTCATAGCATCATCGTCCTCAACCTGTAACATGTTTAAAATAAAGTTCAATGCAAAAGCAAAGGCGAGTATACAAGTTTGATACGTACATAGCAAAAGATAAGTTTGAACAGTTCCTCATAGCAAGCATGTGATTCAAGATAAACATTTAAACATGGCATGTGTCTAACATATCAAACCAAGAAAACGCAACTTGCTCATGACATAACCAAAGTTTCAGTAGGGGCGGGTCGTTAATCCTATAGCGCTACATATGTCACGGTTTGGCTCGTACGAAGTTAATGATAAGTTCAACACATAAGAATCACCCAAATTTAAAGTATCAAGCCATCACATATACAAGCATGTTATAGGAATGTTCATGTGTTTAGACAAAAGTTCATGTGTAAGTTTCAATAGGTAAACATGTTACACCCCAAAAGTGGTAAAAGTAAAAGGGGAAAAGTACAAGTATACTCACAAAGTTTGCATATGTTTTCCGATTATCCAATTGTTGACGAGTAGAGATTTAGAGTCCGAATGTATAAGGGTTAAGGTTCAAGTATGTTTAGAGTCGAGATTCGGTGTTTAAAACAACATAAAAATAAGATATGAGAATAACATGGAAAATAATCATTTAGTACATATGATGCTTGTTCTTGACACTAGGAAACTCGAAGGAGTTTAGATGTTTTCATGGAACAAGGTTCCATTAGAATCGTGACAAGTTATCATAGTCTAGGATGATGTAATCTAGTACCCCGACATATGAACACTAGTTCATCATCAAAGATTCGATTATTCGAATAATATATTTAGGTTATATAATATATGTCCAATAGTTCAAGCATGAGGTAGAAGATTAAAATCTTCATTTTGGTACCTCTAATGTCATAGAAGTCATGTAGGAGGTAGGAAGATCAAGTCTTCCATTTAGGCACCTCTATGTGTTCACCACTACACTTGATGTAAAAAAAACAATCAAGGAGGGTCATGAACATACAATAAAGAATAAGAAATATACACACTAACTAAGAGAAATCATCAAATCATGTGAGGATTGTATGTTTGGACAACCCAAGTTGTTCCATAATCACTCATGTATCAAAGACAAAGTTTGACATGACTTGTGGGTTAAAAACCCTAAACAAAACACCAAGTTTATGAGGTTTAATCCTCTGATTTTAAATGTCTCAACCTTGTTTTTAAGCTTAACCAACCATGGGATAAGTTGTAAGCATTAGGACATAGGTATGAGATGTGTTAGACACAAGTTGCATAGGTTTAAACAAGTTTTTGATGAACATAAAAACAAACAGAAAGTTTATGGACTATTTCGGGGCATTTCCAGGTCTGATTTCTCCAAGGAGAAGTCTAGGAATCGAACCCCATGATTATACAAGCAAGTAGGAAAAAGAATCGAGTGAATCGGATAAGAATTGAGTGAGTTATGCTCATTTTCGTGAAGGGGTGTCAATCTACTCGAACCCTTGCTTTCAGCTACGGTTTGGTGGATGTTTTGTGAGTTTTTAGGGTTGCAAAAGTGGTAGGGAGGCTGGTTATAAGTGGTATTTAAAGGGGGAAGGATTAGGGTTTCAATGGGTTGGGCTTTGGAAGTGTTTAGAAGGGGTTACACCTTGAAACTAGCCCACAAAACCCAACTATATGGGGCTGAATTTTGCTGAATTGGGCTGCCATATTTCTTTATTTTTTTTATTTTTTTTAAAACATTATAATGAGTAATTTTGTTAATTAAGTTGTGTAATAATATGCAACAATGTTTCCCCTAACTTGTAACAAGGTGAAATATGAAATAAAACATGATTTAACTAGGTAAAAAGTGTAATGTACAAGTTTTATTTACGAAGCAAGTTCCGTATTTTACAACGATTACGATGAAAGAATGGTTATAAGAACAAAAGATTTCCAAAGATAGAATTTCACGTAAGGTTTCTAAATGTAGGATGTTTGAAAACGCAGGGCGTTACATGCGAAGCTGAATACGTTTCAGCCTCCAGTTGTTGCTCGCAGATCCTTTGGATCCAACAGCAGATGCGAGACTTCGGTTTGCAGTTCTTAGATACTCCTATCTACGTGGACAATGAAGCAGCTATTAGTATTACTAAAAATCCGGTTCACCATTCAAAAACTAAACACATTGAAATCCGTCACCACTTTATCCGTGATTCTCACGAGAAAAAGTTAATTCGGATTGAACACTTGCACACCGATGATCAGAAAGCAGATTTCTATACTAAACCTTTTGATAAAAAGAGATTTTATCTGCAATCTGGGAGGGTTATTGAATGTGAAGCCGAGTTGGGCGGCGATCTGACGTGAACCTTTGTCGTGTTGTCAATTTTGTTTGTACAGTTTATTTTTCTGCTTTTCGATAAAAACAAAAACTCAAAAATATGTTTTAGTTTTAGGGGGAGAAATTCGCAGAAAAATACAAAAACATGATAAAGTTCAAAATTCCAAAACCATTAAAAAATTCAAAAATAGTTGTGTAGAATAGGGGAAATGATAGTACATCAGCTAGACAGACACAATACGCTAAAGAATTGTAATGTATAAAATGCAATTAAGTAGTCTCGCTAAAGATGTGCCGGTAGATTTTCACAAAATTAGTAGATCAGTTTGGGATATAAACATAAAATTCACTTGCGTCTACGTGGGGAACACCTCCAGGATATATAGGTAACCACTGAAATCCTGTTTGAAGGGTCCCGTATTCTGAGATACTAGGTCTTTATGCTCAGTGATATCTGGGGTATTATCCCGGGACTTCTGCTGTATGGAAGTACTGACCTAGTCCCCGGATAATACTTTCTGCAAAAAAGCTTTGAAATATAAGCTCGCCCTCAGCATGCTAATGAAACAATAAAATTGATAGTCGCTGTTGTTGAAAACAAAAGATCCTCTAAAGGGGACACACCTTAAAGTCGAAGCTGTCATCTCTCTGCGTATACGGAAGTATCGACCTGAGCTCTCACGGCCCTCGCACCTACCCCTGAACAGATATCAGCTGTGGTATACTGTAACACCTCGAAAAATTTCGTCCAATAATGTCTTGACACGTGTCATAAGGTTCCGGTATGTGAAAACATACTTTAGAGGGACTAAAAGTGACAAACAGTGAAAACTATGGAACGTAAGGGTCCAAAGTGTCAACAATGGATAAATAGGCTCTATGATAACCCCACATAATGTTTATAACCTTATACGGATGGTTCATGGATCATACGACGCGGAAATTGCACAAAAATGAAGTATTGTAAACTATAGGGGCCAAAAGTGTCAACATGTTGAATTTATACCTCTGAGTGAACTTTTGGCAGACCCGAAGCTTTGTAAAGCTAAAATATACTCACTAGAATATGTGGTAAAAATTTCATGAAGTTTCGTCAACGTATGAGAAAGTTATGGCCAAAACCGTACTTGAGGGACTAAAAGCGTCAACGTCGAATTTCATGGCTTTTCGGTTGAGCGCAAAGTTATCCGAGGACATTACCATGTTGGTAAATGTCCTAAGGTTCTTAAAAACCAAGTTTGGGGGTTTACGGGTCGAGAAAAGCAGCCGAAACATCGCATGCAAGTTCAGGGACCAATTCTGCCAAGTTTGAAACTTGTTGGGCTGATCAGAGGGTCAGGCGACCCGCCTGGACATGCCCAGGCGGGCCGCGTGGGACTGCCAGCATCAGATTTCGCGAAAATGGGTTGTTTGGGTCCGAATTTTGAGTTGATACCAGCTGTGTGCACCTCCATTTTGCTCCAATAATATCCCTTGCATGCCTAGCCTACTGAGAACTCACTATAACATCTGAATTTCACCTTAAATCAGATCATTCACTCATTTTTCTTGGGCACTTGGTAGTAACAATAAGCTCTCAACTCTCAAGAACATTCAAGGCAACTTTCTGGAGTTAATCTGATCATCAAAGTCGAATCCTAGTGTTCACTAAACACCTATAGGACCTTTGTAAGCTTTCAATTCATTCTCTAATCCGTTCTTGATGTGATTATTGCTAAAAGTCAAACTGGTTGTTCTTATGCTTTGACTTTCTAATTAAGCGAGTTTTACTCAGTCATTTCTCAAATTGAAACCAGATATATGTTGGTAATTATGGGGGAAACAAACCCTCAAAAGGGTATTTTCTGATTCCCACTTATTGCATGCTAATTGTCGAGTCAAAGGCTTTCTTAAAAAGTCAACAGAAATGGTTTTTGTGAAAAATAGCTTAAATAGGAATGTAAAGGACATGCAATCTGTTTGATCATCATGAATAGCTTTATAATGAATATAAGAATGTGTTTTACAATGATCAACTCGACAATCTTTAGTATAGATACGAATCGGAACCGAAAGTCTTGTAAAACGACTATTTCGTAGACTATCGATTCGGATTCGTACATGCATGTTTGAGATCTGTATTGGAGAGTATTTTTGACCATTTCTATTTTTGTAAAACTCTCTGGAATTTTGTTGCTTGAGTCTATACTTGGCCGATTCATTTGCATGTTTCCGATTATGCTTAAAAGTTGACTAGTTTGCCCTTTTTGATATAAAACGTGATTTTTGGAAAAGTGAAAGAGTAGAAATCTTTATTTCTAATATATAAACTTGCACCGAAAATTTCGGATCAGTTGGTGGTCCAGATTTTGAGTTATGGCCATTAGCGTAGAACTATATTATAAATTTACATAAACGGTCCTTTTCGCGTAGAACCCGTTTCTGGCCACGTTTTGATACGAAACTCGTTACCAACAGAAGTAATATAATATTCTGGGAATTTTGATGATTTTTAATTAATTTTTGGCTGAACGGATCGTAGATCGCCTAGTCATTTCGGCTTATGTCGGTTTTGACCGTTTTAGCCATAAAATGAGTTTTACACATCCTTTTGACCCGAAACCTTTTTCTACTGATTTTATACGATGAATAAATTATTTTAAGTATTCTGGAAATATAAAAATCTCAGATTTAATTTGAAAACCCGAAAACGCCCTTAAATCGCATTTTTAGCGTTTTTAGCGCATTGTAAGCGTTATACTCATATTAAACATATAAGACTCATACCTACTGATGTATTTAGCATATTTTCATATAATAACAGTAAGTATAAGATTTTGAACTCAGATTTCCAGTTTTAGCATTTTTAGCCCTTGTGAAATTACTAAAATACCCCTACGGTGCATAGTTTGGTTTTAAATGATAAATTTGGTATATGGGTCATACCCTACTGATATAATATGTTATATTAAGTATATTTACTGTATGAACCAGACCCGAAACTCAGATTTCTAATTTTACTCTTTTATTATCTTTTAAATGACCAAAATGCCCTTCTAAGGCATAAATTGGGTTTAAAATTTTTCCGGGCAATATAGAACATAACTTACTGATATAATATCATATTTTAAGCATATTATCTCAGGAAACTTGCATTTGACTCTTTTGGCTACCCGTAACGCCTTTTTGCGTTCGGTTCGGTTTACGTAACTAGTTTGTGTAAATTGACCGAAACGGGTCAAACGTTATCATTTTTGTCTCAAAATCCAGAATGTATTTTGTATACCCATATTATACAAGTATTCAAACTTGTCGGGTCTAAATAACGTTCTATCCGGTCTTCGCTTAATCGTGCGCTTGAACCGTATATTTCCTTAAAACTAACCGGTTTAAGCTTATGCTTAATTAAAGACCCGTTAGTATTCTAATTGGTTATTTATACCATCGTTCCAGACTAGAGCCTTCCGGTAAATTGTACCTACGCTTACTTAAGTGAATACGGCTGAGTTATTAAAATTCTTGCTATTTAAGACAGGAGCTAGCTCAGGTAAATACTCTTAACTTATTTTCCCTATTACGGGCTTGGGATACGGTAATATAAATACCGCATGGTCAGGTATGGGATTCGAAGACCAATGTGTCGGGAAATCCAAATAACCTGTTTTAATTCGTATTGCTTGACTGAAACATTGGGGATTAATGCGACCGTGTCCTGGATATCCTTGACTCATTAATTGCAAATGGCCACGACTCAAGCACGGGGTGTAGGCATACACCTGACAGATGCTTTATGCTTATTAATTGTTTATACCCAATATGGGATTCCCAATAAGGGAATAGTGGTGTGTCGGTTAATCTTGAACCGGCATAGGACCGGGCCCCGTATGTAGAGCAAGTTATGTAAAACTGATAACATGAGATATAGTTTGTCCCAAGTATAAAAGATTAAGCTTGCCTTGTGCATCTTAATCGAGTGTCAAAATAGTTTTGTGCCTTGTGCGCCTAAACCAATTTTCATAAACTCTTTTCAAATGAGTCAGTTGAGTGTATTTACCAGTGAAAACTGACGTATTTTCCAAAGTCTAAGTGACAGTTACAAGTACGTAATAGGCTGGAAGCTGCTCAGGGCGTTAGTAAGGAATCTTGCAAGTTCTAGGCGTCTAAAGTCTGTTGAACATTTATCATATTTTATTTGATCCGCCTGTGGATCCGTTTCAACTACTTGTGATATTAAATATTACGTTTATGTAAAGTTGAAATGAATCTATTTCTGCTTCCGCTGTGCATTTACATATTGTGTTGTTTGACTATGATGTTATCAACTACGTCACGTTACCCCCACCGGGCCCACCGGTGACGCGAGGAAATTCGGGGTGTGACAGGTTGGTATCAGAGCCAACATTGAGTGAATTAAACACTAGCCCTTAGTGTTTAATCTCAATGACACAATAGCACATTCCTTAACCTTCTGAGTCTAGACTTAACATAGGAAAACTCCCGATTCTAATCTGGAATTTACTGCTTCCAATTATTTTATATATTGGATACGTCGCCAAGCGAAGGAGCCGTAATAGGAGTTCTCCACACCCGGAGTCCCGAGATGCTGAGCTTCGTACCACGGCTAAAGTGAAATGAACATCCAAGGAGAAAGCATTCAGAAATAAAATGAAGAAGAAGCTCCTTTTACTAAAGATCGTTTCCTTATTAGTCCTTATAAGGACATATTTATCTTTCAGTCCCTGCGAGGACAACATTATTTCTTTCAAGTCCCGCTTAGGGCAACTGTATACTTTTACTTTTATATAATGGAATGATTACGTTTGGACTTTCATTCTAAATAAGAAATATTAAATAAATGGAAAATATCAATTTTTATTTGATTTGCCATTTAACAAGAATCTTAGTAAGGTAAAACCTAGCTTGAATGTCTTAATAAAGGCCTGGCCAATATGGTAAAAACCTGGTTGAAAAGATTCAAATCTCTGTTAACATCTGTAAACATGTTAACACCCCTGGCTAAGCGTGACCTGTAAAATCACACAAGCCACTCTTTTTATAAATTATCTACAGATTATATCTGTATACAAGTCTGATAATGACTTGATGCCTACGGGTAATAAATTTGAAAATTGGGATTTATTTAAAATTCCCTGCAAGTAAAATAATCATCCCTTAAGGATGAAGTGCCACGAGCTATAATACACTGTCCGATTGCGACATCGACAGTTGTGAATCTTTAGAGATTCCCCGTCCTAAGGGGGTGAGCTATGCTCAAAAGCCCTCTAGACGATAATCTGGTCGTCATGTCATTATTATGACCGCTGAACGACAATTGATTCAAATTAAAGTACTAATCCTGTCGTTATGTCATTATTATAACCGCTGAATGACAGTTGATTTAAATTAAGTGCTAATCCTGCCGTCATGTCATCATTATGACCACTGAACGACAGTTGATTAAATTAATGACACTGATCATGACGTCATGTCATTACTTTGACCGCTGAACGTATCATCAGTACAATGACTATATGTCTTAACATCTTACGAGATGTTAATTGATAGGCCCACGGGCCAGAAATTTTAATAAATACAGTGGTAGCTATGACTCCCTGTCAGAAAAAGGTAATGAACTAGGTTCAAACCTCAAGGCTTCGATTCTCTGAAATCCTAGCTTATAATTTATAAATGTCCTCGTGACTAAGCCTTTTGTGCTATTACTAAATGCCTTGATCCCAGACGATCATGGCTTATAAATTAAACTTGTCCACGTGACTAAGCCTTTTGTGCTATTACTAAATACCTCGATCCCAGACGATCATGGCTTGTGAATTAAACTTGTCTACTCGACTAGGCCATTTGTGCTATTACTCACTTATAAATTAGGATTCATGATAAAAATCCTGAATAAAATAAACTTTATTCCTTTTCTGTTAAGTGTATGTATTAAAGGAGAATCTTAAAAGGTTTGACCTAGCTTGAATGTCATTGAAGACCTTGCTAAGACGGTAAAACCTGTTTAAAAGAGATTCAGATCCTTATTAAACACTTGAAAACGTGTTAACACTCCCGACAACAGTAATGCGATAAAATCACGATTGTCATCTCTATATTGGGAACTTCCAAACCCCTTAATTAGCCTATATGATCGATAGGAATCATGGCTAATAAACGTCGAATATGATGTACACATCTAAACATCCACCTGGGATGTATACCTACGGGCAAAGATGCATACATGAAAACGATAGTTTTATTTCATAACTTCTTGTCAAGACAATGAATTATGAAATTTTCCGATCCAGAGGAATCATTGATTATGTATTAAAAAATTTCCCTAGTGACAAGGCATCTGTGCCATCGAAGAGTCCTATGGAACAAGCCGTTGTGCTATATAAGATGTCGCTATGACATTGACAGTCGTGACTTATGTCCCCTGTCTAGTAAGTATAAAGGATTTATTCCATTTAAACGCCAAAGATGGTTTATTTAAAAATCTAGGCAAAACATGATCAAATAAACTAAATACTATCTATTGGCCTATATGGTTTGTTTGCACCATGGCTATTTAAGTTATCAAGTTCGACAGTTCCCTATAATTAAGTAAGCTATGACTTCATGGTTAGTTAGCCTTCAAAGCTTCGCCATGGCTGACTCCTCTGGGGCTCACAATCATCTAGTTAGTCAGAATGATGTACATTGACTAGCCTTTGTGGCAAATAAATTATCTTTCAAAAGATGACGGTTGTAGTCTTTGACTCTCTGTCCAAAGGTGAAGAACTATGTTCGAACCTTAAGATCTCTGATCCAATAAGATTGCAGCTTATATATTAATTCCTTAAGTGCCATATTTTGTATGTCCTTTGTGACAAGGCCTTCGGAACTATGATTATTAATGTCCTTCATGGCAAGCCTTCCAACTATCTAAAGATTATCGTCATGACAAGGACAGTTGTGACATTGTGACCCCCAGTCAAAAGGTAATGGACTCGGTCCAAACCATAAACACAATTGATGGTCCTTTTTGACCTAGGCTAAATATAATTGACATACTTTCTAGTAGCATACTATAAGGAAGTTATAAACCAAACAACCATTATGGTTTAGTAATACCATGACTTTATAAATCATCCATTTCGATGATCTCATAATAACTTGCATCTAAGCATACGTTATTTTTGGTGCTAGTACCAAAGCTCTAGAATGGAGGTTTCCGACGAAGCACACAGCAATACGGTGGCTAAAAACAAGGATGCAAATATAAATATAAGTGTTAATGGCGCTACTCTTCAGGCCTTGATTAGCGCAGCAATTAGTGAAGTTGTGGATAAGGTCCTTGAGAACAAAAAGGAACCGAGTGTCACTCACTCAAAGATCCATACGGAAACGAATACATCAGCTCGTAAGGAGAGCTCCGTTCACTCTTCAGATGAAAAGAGCAAACCTCAGGAGTTAGTACTCTATGATAAGCCCCGTGCAACTGAGGGCGGGTGCACCTACAAATATTTCGTCTCATGCAAACCCAGAGATTTCAATGGCGAAAAAGGAGCAATTGATGCTATGGAATGGCTTGAGGAAATGGAAACGGTTGTGGACATCAGCGATTGTGCTGATAAGGACGTAGTAAAATTTGTTTCACAATCTTTTAAAGGAGAGGCTCTTGTATGGTGGAAGGCCATGATGCAGTCCACGGGGAAAATTCCCCTATACCTTATGGGATGGTCCAAGTTTGCGGACCTTATCAAAGAGAACTACTGTCCACAGCACGAAGTGGAAAAGGTGGAGACAGATTTTCTGAATCTCACAATGAAAAACCTAAATTGCCAGCAATATGTTACCGACTTCAACTCCCTATCTAGACTAGTACCCTATTTAATCACCCCGGAACCAAAACGCATTGCGCGTTTCTGTTAGTGCAGTGATGTCTATCGCCTGCGTCAATCAGAACCGTAGCTGAAACTGTAGTAAAATAGGCTTTATATTGTAATTAATAGAGAAATAGGCAAGGTGGCAAACTTGTAAATAAGAGGGAATCTCTTATAACCTTGTGCCTATAAATAGGAGCCTTAGGTTTAGAGTTAGAGACTTTTGCCACATTAGAGCTTGGAGAAGCTAGGTGCTTAGAGAGAGAAACTAGAGAGAGAAAGTGGCAAAACGTGATTCACGGAGCTTGTAATCGTTACATCATCAATGGAATCACGACATTAGTACGATCTCGTGTGTTCGGTCACGCACGTTCACGGATTCCGCACGTCGAACGTGTCGTTACGCAATCGAATCGGAGCGAAACCGGACCTAACAGTTTCATCGGTGGTTTGGCACCAGAAATAAAAGGGGATGTTAAGGCTTCAAGGCCAACCAACTACAGATCAGCTGTAGATCTATCCTTGTCTCTCACTCTAGATGTAGTGAGACAAAAGTCGTTCATGAATGAAACTAATGGCAAAAGACAAAGGGAGGAGGATAACTCTCAGAATCCTAAGAAGAGCAAATCCAAGCTCAACAATAACCAACAGGATTCCAACAAAAAGCCTACATGCAAAACCTGCAAAAGAAGACATTGGGGGCAGTGTCGATTAAGCCAAAAGATAAAGCAATGTGGCATCTGTAAAAGAACTGGCCACCAGTCCCACGAATGTAGGGACATGAAGGATGCAAACTGTTTCAGCTGTGGTGAAAAGGGGCACATCAGTACTAATTGCCCTATGGCTGCCAAGAAAGGAGCAGCTAGGTCTGGAAAGGATAAGAAAGGAACCGCCTAGACTATCGGTTGAATACCTGCGGCAGTGCACATCGATAATAGCAATAGGTACGTCCTATACCATTTAGCATTGGTAATGACTGTCAAGTATTTTTGCATTGATGCAAGGGATAATAAACCTTTAGCAACCCATAAGCTTAGCAAAACTCTGGATTACATTCATAAGGACTTCATATATTAAATATGAGGTATAATTTACCAATGGAATCTTTAATGACCTCTCTCCCATCCTCGGAGATAATCCTTTCATAAGAATCTGGAGTACTCTTCCCCAGAAGGAGTACGACAATATATACTAATTATTTTATTTTATTATTTTTCCTCATTGTTTTCTATCGTCTGCGAATGCCAAACTATGTTTGATAAGAGTACCATATGAGGATTTGCGTATCCTAGTGTGCCCCATAGATTGCTTCCATGCCTGATCAGTATGGAGGTTTAATGCATGGGATCCCCGAAGATATTCCAATGGTCATATTGTACTAAAGTCGACTAGTAGTATTCAAAGGAGATATCCAATATAAAAATGTCCTTATAAGTATCTCTACTTAGGGCATCCTTGTAATGGTAAAGGGAATATGTCATTTATCTGACACCGAAAGCGATAGATAAGCTAAAGTCTGAGAATACGGAAATCTCTGACATCTCTATGTGTCATAATTAGCTTCTTTATAAGAATTACCATGTTTACCTTCTGAGAGGCAAGAGGGTGTTAGGACAAACATCCCGCTTAGGGCTGCAGTTATTGTAAGAATCTTATATCTGTTATTACCAGCGAAACAGGAAGAACTAAGAGCCAAATCCATAAGTTTTGGATAAGGTTTCGTAAAGCCAAAATTCAAAGTTCTAAGAACTCTGATTTTAGTAAATAAGAAAGACGGTTCCTCTTGCTTATGCATTGATTACCGCCACCCTATTTAGGCAATATCTAGGAATCCCCAATTGCCGCCCAGGATCGTCGATTTCTTCGACTGACTTAAAAGATTAGCTACCCCTTAAGGTTAGTTTTAAGCAGTGATTGGAATAACCATCTCACCTTAAGAATGGCTTGTCTATAATAGTTGTTATATAAGTATCAAGGCTGCACCTTTGGGAAACCTTGTATAGATAAGATGTTAAACATCTATTGCTAGACAGAAAATTGGTAAGTCCAATTATCAGGATCTAAAAGTTGCCTTGGAAACAACGAATAGGATTGAGCAAATCCATAACCATCTATAAGTTGCCAGTATTCGGCAGAGAATCAAGGATTCATGGAAATAGCAAACCTCCTAAGTTCTTGTTAAGAAATAAGGTTCAACAAAAGATATCACCCTGGAAAGGTGTGCCAATCTGCTAACTGTCAGGCTAGTAAGCTCTGAATGTATGAAATCATTCGAAGTAATCGAATATATCAAGATCAAATAACTTATGAGCTAAAACCTATTTAAGGAGCTTGGTGGAGCTCGCGATGTATTGCACCCTAAGAATTAAAGGATATGTTTCGCCAATAAGTCAAGAAGCACTATCACATAATGGGTGGCAGACAGACGGACAGAGTGAGCGTACCATCCAAACATTGGAAGACATGCTTCGAGCATGTGTGATTAGTTTAGGTGGCAGTTGGGATAACCACCTACTCTTGATAGAGTTCTCCTATAAAAAATATCTACCACACTAGTATTAGGGCCGCGCCTTTTGAGGCTTATGCGGTAGAAAGTGTAGATCGCCCATCTGTTGGGCAGAAGTTGGAGATGTTCGGTTGTCAGGACCAGATATCGTCTTTGAGACGACAGACAAGATCGTTCAGATCCGTGATCGTTTGAAAGCTGCCAGGGATAAGCAGAAAAGTTATGCGGATCCTGAGCGCAAGGATTTTCACTTCGATGTGGGTGAAAAAGTGTTGCTTAAGGTATCACCTTGGAAAGGTGTGATACGGTTTGGAAAGAAAGGCAAGCTAAGCCCGAGATATATAGGACCTTTCGAGATCATCGAACGTGTCGGGGCAGTTGCTTATAAGTTAAACTTGCCTGAAGAACTTAGCGCTATTCATAACGTGTTCCATATCTGTAATTTGAAGAAGTGTTTCGCTGACGATTCACTGGTTATACCGCATACAGATATACACATAGACGAGAGTCTAAAATTTGTGGAAAAACCTTTGTCGATTGAGGATCGACAGGTAAAGAAGCTTCGAAGGAAGCACGTGCCTATTGTAAAGGTCAAATGGGATGCCCGTAGAGGACCCGAGTATACGTGGGAAGTGGAATCCACGATGAAGGAAAAATATCCCCATTTGTTTGAATAAATCTCGGGGTCGAGATTTCTTTTAAGGGGGTGAGGATGTAACACCTCGAAAAATTTCGTCCAATAATGTCTTGACACGTGTCATAAGGTTCCGGTATGTGAAAACATACTTTAGAGGGACTAAAAGTGACAAACAGTGAAAACTATGGAACGTAAGGGTCCAAAGTGTCAACAATGGATAAATAGGCTCTATGATAACCCCACATAATGTTTATAACCTTATACGGATGGTTCATGGATCATACGACGCGGAAATTGCACAAAAATGAAGTATTGTAAACTATAGGGGCCAAAAGTGTCAACATGTTGAATTTATACCTCTGAGTGAACTTTTGGCAGACCCGAAGCTTTGTAAAGCTAAAATATACTCACTAGAATATGTGGTAAAAATTTCATGAAGTTTCGTCAACGTATGAGAAAGTTATGGCCAAAACCGTACTTGAGGGACTAAAAACGTCAACGTCGAATTTCATGGCTTTTCGGTTGAGCGCAAAGTTATCCGAGGACATTACCATGTTGGTAAATGTCCTAAGGTTCTTAAAAACCAAGTTTGGGGGTTTACGGGTCGAGAAAAGCAGCCGAAACATCGCATGCAAGTTCAGGGACCAATTCTGCCAAGTTTGAAACTTGTTGGGCTGATCAGAGGGTCAGGCGACCCGCCTGGACATGCCCAGGCGGGCCGCGTGGGACTGCCAGCATCAGATTTCGCGAAAATGGGTTGTTTGGGTCCGAATTTTGAGTTGATACCAGCTGTGTGCACCTCCATTTTGCTCCAATAATATCCCTTGCATGCCTAGCCTACTGAGAACTCACTATAACATCTGAATTTCACCTTAAATCAGATCATTCACTCATTTTTCTTGGGCACTTGGTAGTAACAATAAGCTCTCAACTCTCAAGAACATTCAAGGCAACTTTCTGGAGTTAATCTGATCATCAAAGTCGAATCCTAGTGTTCACTAAACACCTATAGGACCTTTGTAAGCTTTCAATTCATTCTCTAATCCGTTCTTGATGTGATTATTGCTAAAAGTCAAACTGGTTGTTCTTATGCTTTGACTTTCTAATTAAGCGAGTTTTACTCAGTCATTTCTCAAATTGAAACCAGATATATGTTGGTAATTATGGGGGAAACAAACCCTCAAAAGGGTATTTTCTGATTCCCACTTATTGCATGCTAATTGTCGAGTCAAAGGCTTTCTTAAAAAGTCAACAGAAATGGTTTTTGTGAAAAATAGCTTAAATAGGAATGTAAAGGACATGCAATCTGTTTGATCATCATGAATAGCTTTATAATGAATATAAGAATGTGTTTTACAATGATCAACTCGACAATCTTTAGTATAGATACGAATCGGAACCGAAAGTCTTGTAAAACGACTATTTCGTAGACTATCGATTCGGATTCGTACATGCATGTTTGAGATCTGTATTGGAGAGTATTTTTGACCATTTCTATTTTTGTAAAACTCTCTGGAATTTTGTTGCTTGAGTCTATACTTGGCCGATTCATTTGCATGTTTCCGATTATGCTTAAAAGTTGACTAGTTTGCCCTTTTTGATATAAAACGTGATTTTTGGAAAAGTGAAAGAGTAGAAATCTTTATTTCTAATATATAAACTTGCACCGAAAATTTCGGATCAGTTGGTGGTCCAGATTTTGAGTTATGGCCATTAGCGTAGAACTATATTATAAATTTACATAAACGGTCCTTTTCGCGTAGAACCCGTTTCTGGCCACGTTTTGATACGAAACTCGTTACCAACAGAAGTAATATAATATTCTGGGAATTTTGATGATTTTTAATTAATTTTTGGCTGAACGGATCCTAGATCGCCTAGTCATTTCGGCTTATGTCGGTTTTGACCGTTTTAGCCATAAAATGAGTTTTACACATCCTTTTGACCCGAAACCTTTTTCTACTGATTTTATACGATGAATAAATTATTTTAAGTATTCTGGAAATATAAAAATCTCAGATTTAATTTGAAAACCCGAAAACGCCCTTAAATCGCATTTTTAGCGTTTTTAGCGCATTGTAAGCGTTATACTCATATTAAACATATAAGACTCATACCTACTGATGTATTTAGCATATTTTCATATAATAACAGTAAGTATAAGATTTTGAACTCAGATTTCCAGTTTTAGCATTTTTAGCCCTTGTGAAATTACTAAAATACCCCTACGGTGCATAGTTTGGTTTTAAATGATAAATTTGGTATATGGGTCATACCCTACTGATATAATATGTTATATTAAGTATATTTACTGTATGAACCAGACCCGAAACTCAGATTTCTAATTTTACTCTTTTATTATCTTTTAAATGACCAAAATGCCCTTCTAAGGCATAAATTGGGTTTAAAATTTTTCCGGGCAATATAGAACATAACTTACTGATATAATATCATATTTTAAGCATATTATCTCAGGAAACTTGCATTTGACTCTTTTGGCTACCCGTAACGCCCTTTTTGCGTTCGGTTCGGTTTACGTAACTAGTTTGTGTAAATTGACCGAAACGGGTCAAACGTTATCATTTTTGTCTCAAAATCCAGAATGTATTTTGTATACCCATATTATACAAGTATTCAAACTTGTCGGGTCTAAATAACGTTCTATCCGGTCTTCGCTTAATCGTGCGCTTGAACCGTATATTTCCTTAAAACTAACCGGTTTAAGCTTATGCTTAATTAAAGACCCGTTAGTATTCTAATTGGTTATTTATACCATCGTTCCAGACTAGAGCCTTCCGGTAAATTGTACCTACGCTTACTTAAGTGAATACGGCTGAGTTATTAAAATTCTTGCTATTTAAGACAGGAGCTAGCTCAGGTAAATACTCTTAACTTATTTTCCCTATTACGGGCTTGGGATACGGTAATATAAATACCGCATGGTCAGGTATGGGATTCGAAGACCAATGTGTCGGGAAATCCAAATAACCTGTTTTAATTCGTATTGCTTGACTGAAACATTGGGGATTAATGCGACCGTGTCCTGGATATCCTTGACTCATTAATTGCAAATGGCCACGACTCAAGCACGGGGTGTAGGCATACACCTGACAGATGCTTTATGCTTATTAATTGTTTATACCCAATATGGGATTCCCAATAAGGGAATAGTGGTGTGTCGGTTAATCTTGAACCGGCATAGGACCGGGCCCCGTATGTAGAGCAAGTTATGTAAAACTGATAACATGAGATATAGTTTGTCCCAAGTATAAAAGATTAAGCTTGCCTTGTGCATCTTAATCGAGTGTCAAAATAGTTTTGTGCCTTGTGCGCCTAAACCAATTTTCATAAACTCTTTTCAAATGAGTCAGTTGAGTGTATTTACCAGTGAAAACTGACGTATTTTCCAAAGTCTAAGTGACAGGTACAAGTACGTAATAGGCTGGAAGCTGCTCAGGGCGTTAGTAAGGAATCTTGCAAGTTCTAGGCGTCTAAAGTCTGTTGAACATTTATCATATTTTATTTGATCCGCCTGTGGATCCGTTTCAACTACTTGTGATATTAAATATTACGTTTATGTAAAGTTGAAATGAATCTATTTCTGCTTCCGCTGTGCATTTACATATTGTGTTGTTTGACTATGATGTTATCAACTACGTCACGTTACCCCCACCGGGCCCACCGGTGACGCGAGGAAATTCGGGGTGTGACATATACTCACCTGTAAGACTGAATACTGGGATCTGGATACAAGAGTATATACTGAGGTGGGACACATGTAGATGTTTAAGATCTAAAACACTAATTCTGTATCCCGAACAGGTTGAAAGTTTTGTGAGAATTTAAGAGGATCAGTATATCGGCAATCTACGCGAATTGTTTAATGTTTAAAATGAAATAACAGCTTAACGGTGCTAGTGTTTAGTCGGCAGCTGATATGATCCCCTAACACACTCACAAAAATATTGTGTGTACAGTTTTTAGTTTTATCCAGTTAAAAATCCAAAAAGATTTTAGTTTCTCATTTATTTTCGACAACCGACATTGGGAATCGGAAGATCAAAGCTTAGTGCAGATCATGTCAGTGTATGATGAGGACTGGGTAAGCTGGTGATGCAGAATAATGATTGGTACAGTGTTGGACAGTTGAAAAGTGTTTGTTAGTTCGAAATGTTCAAAAGTTCATTCATTTGAACTATTTTCAGAATGAAATAACTGCGTACTTCATAATTCGGTCAACCAAGGTCATTAACTTGGACTTGGTGGGCCAAGCAGTTGACCAAGGTTATTGACTTGGACTTCGTCAACTGGGTGTGACGGTGGTTAATCTGAAAAATGTTAAAAAGTTAAATTTTTGAAAATTCTTTCATGGTTTCGCTCATATGTCACATTTGAAAATGATTTCGCTCTTAAGTACACATAAAAGAGGTTTCGCTTATAGCTGCTCATGTGGTTTCGCTTTTGTGTCCCATGAGGTTTCGCTCATAATGGCTATTGGTCATAAGAGCGAAGCCAGACCAACTATATAAGTCAGTGGGTTCCGCTCATTCGTCACTTTCCACACCTTTCGCTCATACGACTTCTTCTCCGGCGACTGAGAAGTGAAACCCTAAAACCTTCGATTTCAGGCGAAGTGCTCCCAAATTTTTACAGATCTTGTTGATTTCATTGTTTAACAATCATGGGCAAGGTTGATTATGCTTCAATTTGACCTATATCATTTGATATTTGAACGGTCGGCCATGTGTGTTGAACAAAACATAGATTTAGGTCTTTAACTGTTAAATCTGTACAATAAAACAAACTTGTGTTGTCGTCTGAGTGTGTAGATCTTGATAGTGTGTGTTGATTGTTTCGAATATGTTGTTTGTTGATGTGTGTAGATGTCCGGGTGTTACAGTTGTAGATCTAGGGTGTTTGAGTGATCTTTGATGGAATTAAAACAAATCCCTAGTCTCGGAATTATCAGATTAACAAGATAATAGGTTCAATTTTGAGATTTGATTGGTTTTTGAGTGTCTATTGATGATTTCGCTTTTAGGGTTGTATGTGGTTCCGCTCATTTGAACATCATGTGTTTCCGCTTATCTGTACATCATGGGGTTCCACTCATGAGTGCATTATGGGGTTCCGCTTATCGGTACATCATGAGGTTCCGCTCTTATGCACAATCTGTGATTTCGCTTTAATGTTACAACTTGTGATTTATTTCTTAGTGCATAAGTGGTTTCGCTTTTAGGGTATCATCAGTTGTCACTTGTAAAAATTTTAATGTTTGAAAATTTTTCTAAGTAATTCTGATTCAGTGTATGTGATTGTGATTTGCAGGGTTCCAATGTTGTCTTTGATCCTCTTCACAACAATTGTTGTGATTTGGATATTCAGAAAAACCTGGAATTAGCAAAGTTTAGTGGTATATTGGAGTTTATGGGTCGTATTCCCATCCAGAAGGCATTGACTGATCAAAGACCACTTTACAAATCTCACATTGAACGTTTCTGGAACAATGCAAGCTATGATGATAAAAACAAAGTAATTTCATCAATTGTTGAGGTGCATGGCAAGGAGGAAAAGATTCTAGTCACTGAAGCTCTTATTCGTGAAGTTGTTAACTTTCCAGACGAACCAGAATCGCCAATGAGATTTCCAGAAAGAATGGTGAAAGGATGCATGTTAAGAATGGGTTATCAGGGAGCTTTGAATGCTGGAAATTATTTGAAATCAAAGTTTACAAAGCCATACAAGTTCATTATTCACTGTGTGTTGATGTCTTTGAGCCATACGAAAGGAAGTTATGATACGATGCGAGATTAACAAATGAATATGGTTACGGCATTGGTGTTGAACAAAAAGTACAATTTCTCACATATTGTATTTCACTATATGGCTGAGAATATCAAGACAGGCAGCAAGAGTTGGATGTATCCAAGGTTCGTGCAGATGATGATTGATCACGCTTATCCTGAAATTGATCGAAACATAAAGAATGATTTGTTGATACAATCTCATATGAGCAACGATACGCTTAAACAGCTTGTGAGATATCACCCGAATCATCCAGAACCTAAAGTTGGTGTAGAATTCTTTGGTTTTATAAAAGATGCTAACTACACTGATCCAGATCTAGTTGATCATCAGAACTGGAGAAATGAAGCTGAAATGAAAGAAGCAGCATATGCTGAAGAGTTGAAAGTTCTTGAAGACTTCAAAAGTACAAAGAATGAATGGTATGTGAAAGAAACTGGGAGAAGACGCAGAAAGGCCACTCCTATTGTTAAAAAGGATGAGGGATCTTCTTCACAACTGTGACAACCCGAAACTTAGAACCTTTCGTTGTATCGTGATGTAACATGCTTGAACGCTATGTGACTAGCTAACTGATTAAACTTAATGATAAACGTGAACCTTTTATGTGTTATGTGCTTGGTCATGTGTGCATTTGTATGTATATATGTACGTGTTATATGTGAGCCGAGAACCCGACCGAGAACAAAGGACCCGACTCGAGACCATGAGGTCTCGAGTGAATAGTGACCGATTTGGGCCTTTGGGCCGTGACCCCCTCTAACCGGCTAGTAAGCCCTTTAGGGTGCATGTGTGAAACAAGTATATATATTATACTTGTAACCATCTTTGCCATTTTCTTGGACAACCAACACACACATACTCTCCTATCTTCTCTCCTACAAAACCCTAAGCAACATAAACACACTTCTAGTAACCGGCTCACACTTGACCTTTGGATTCAAGATTGGAAATCAACATTTAGAGTTCACCTTTCCTACCTCTTAACCGGTTAGTGACTCATATTGTATTTCGGTTTGTTATTGATGTGTAATGAGGTTGAATGATAATATGTGTTGGCTTGATGATTGTCTATCTATGATAAAGATGTTTGCTAGATAGAAAATAGTTGTTTGTTGTCAAATAATGATATTGTGAGATGATGAAATGTTATAATCGGCTTTGTATGGGTCTAAATCCGAATGACTTGTTTATGCTAGAAGGATGTGTTCATGATAGTGTTTGAATAAGGGAATTTCTGAAATCGGTTTGCATGTGTGAGGATTGAAACCACTAAATGAATATGTTTGTTATCATAGGATGCACATTAGTGAGTTATAGTTCATAATTTTGCTTGAACAAGGGTTGAATATGTTATGAATATGTTTTAAATGTTTGAAGAACATGAAGAACTACTTGAATATGCTTTGAATGTGTGTTGAATATTTGAATTCTGCTTTGTTTGATCTATTTCGGTTAATGTTTAGACAAGAAAACATGTTTAAGTGGATAGTACACAAATAGGGTGCATGCAATTGGAATTCTATTGGATAGTACAACTGTGCAGAATCAGCAACTGTTGGGGAGTCGAAACCCCTGGTTGCGACTCGCAACCACAACATTACAAGTCGAGACCGCCAGTTGCGACAGAGGTTACGAGTCCTGTTGCGACTCGCAACCACAGCATGATGAACCGAGACCATAGTTACGACACAGGTTGCGACTCGAAACCTTAGCATGATCAGCCGAGACCACGGTTGCGACTCGCAACCACCCATGACCAACATAACAGCACAACTCGAAACCACGTTTGCGAGTCCGGTTGCGACTCGAGACCCCTTAGTGGGCTTGCTCAGTTATGGGCCTAAGTTAGTGGTGACGTGTTGTTTGGGCCTGTTATCATGAGCCCAACTGTTAGGGCTTCACACTTAGACTTTGGGTTATGTTTGACTGTTAACTGCGAACTGTTAATGTTAAACGTGTTGCCATGATTATTACCTGTGTACAATACGTGTTGAACATACGTGCACTGCTTGGCTTGAATCTGATACGAATAATATCTGTGATAGGACCTAATTGATTACCTACAATTTGATTGACCTTTCTGTGATTTAACTGCCGAGCAAACCAAGGTGAGTTCACACCCTCTACAAAGCATGGGATTCCCTGGGTTGGGAACGGGGTTAAGGAAAGTGGGTTCCTCGTCCTCCTTGGGTAGGACGGCTATGATTCAGGAATGTGATTCCTCGTCCGGATGGACGGATAACTCGTACTAGACTAAAACTCTATCACGAAGTCCCTCCTTTTTGTATCGACTTAATCGCCGGGCCAATGGCGAGCGGGTCATTAGTTAGATAGCGCTATTTAGGTCTGACAAACCTCACACCGTGCCACAGAGGGTGGGCGTGAACTAATGGATCTGGGGCACGTCAATGATGATAGACATTGATGTTTTCAGGGCACATAAACATGACTACAGTCAGCAGTCGATATGGTAACGAGTCTAGTATACGCATGGGGTAGCCCCCACGGCCGAAATGCCTGATAACTAGCTTGGGGTAGCCCCCACGGCCGAAATGCCCGATAACTAACATGGGGTAGCCCCCACGGCTGGAGTGCCGGAGTAACTGGGAATGAACAAGTCACGTTTTAAACTATGAGGTAACCCCCACGGCAGGATGCCAGATAAAGGAAACTGTTTTCGAAACAACTAAAACGAACACCCAACCGTGAACTCACTCAACTAGTTGTTGACTAGTTACTACATGCTTTGCAGGACCATAGGTACTCAGCTGGAGCTTGCATGGAGGATGAGTCGTTGTGGGACACGGATTGCTGCGTACCTTGTTAAACTTGAAAACATTTGAACTTATGTTTTTACTTTTGAGACTTATGCTTCCGCTTGCAACTTAAACTTGTTTGTTTTGAAACACCAATCGTATTGGTTAAACTTTTATAACTGTTTATATGCTCGTTCAGTATGATTGGTGGCTGGATCCTGGTCAGTCACGCCTCCAAGCGGTAGTACTCCGCAGGTGGGATTTTGGGGGTGTGACAACAACCAAAGAAGAAGCAAAAGAAAGGTGCAAAAACGTCTTTGATTGATGAACCTGAAGAAGATGAACAGGTGGTCACTGTGGAAAAGGAAAGAGTGGTAGCTGCGGAGGAAGATCCATTTAATGTTGATGATTTGTTTGATATTGATGTCTTAGAGACAGGGCTAACAGTGGTTGCTGATATTGAAAAAGTTGTTAATGTTGAAGCACAGAAAGAGAAAGAAAAGGTTATTGATGATATTGAGGGAGATGATGTGGATAAAGACACTACAAGCTCCTCGAGTTCTTCAGATGAAGAAGTAGTAGATGAGACTGAACGTTTACGAAAAGTTCAGGAAGCAATAGAACAAGAAAAATTGCTAAGGAAGAGAAAGAGACAAGAGAAGGATGATGATGCTGCTTACGTTCCTTCACCAGAACATGTCTCTGAATCGCAATCTTCTCCAGGTGGCAGAAAGAAAGCTGGAGCTCAAAAGAAAGTAGTTTCTCCAAAGATTCGCAAAGTCACACCAAAGATATCAAAACCGAAGATTGTGCCAAAGAAGAAACAAACCAAGGAAACCAAGAAACCACCTACACCACCACATGAACCTACACCACCACAATCACCAATCCAATCACCACCCCGACAACCTACACCACCACAACAATCCTCACCACCAAAACAACCAACACCACCAAGACAACCATCACCACTACATCATTCACCTCCACCACAACAAACCCTTCTTACCTCGCAAGAACTCTTTCATACCCCTCCACTCACTCAAATGCAACCTGTTCTAGCAAAGGTCTTTATACTCCACATGATAATCTTGAAGACATCGGAGACTTCGGTTTTGCGAACAATGAACAAGTGTTGAAGTTGGAGAAAAGGATGGATGAAGTGTTAGTGGAGAACAAGAAATTAGCCGCTGAAAATAAGAAGGTGTCTGATAGGGAGAAAATTCTAGAAATGCGTGTGAAGAAGTTGGAGATTGATAATAAAGAGTTGGTGAAAAAGATTGACTCTGATCAATCAGAGATAGACGTTTTGAAGGTGAAAATTGCTGAGCTGGAAGAAGAAAAGGCTCGACGAGATGAGCAAAATGAGTATTTCAAGTTGAAGAACAAAGAATTTGAAGCAGCTAAAGCGTTAAGAGATCATGAGTTCTATATGCTGAATAAAGTAGTTGAAAGCATGCTCGGAGCGTCTGTAGATCAAAAGTTTGAAGAGCTGCAGGTTGAAGAGCTCAGAGCAGAACGTCAAGCTAAAATAGATGAGCAAATGAAAGAAAAGGGAAAAGGCGTTGAAGGAAGTTCAGCTGTGACTGAAAGATCGATTGTTCCTTCAATGGTTGTTGATAATCCTGAGCCTATCTCTGCTGTTTCTGGTCTGTTTGAGGATTATACTCCCATGGATGAGTTGATTGGAGATAGTGATGAAGATGATGAAGAGGAGGATGAAGAGGAAGATGTCAAAGATGAGAAAGTATACTCTGCGAGCAGTCATGGTTCAGGTAAAGATGATGATGACGATGATGCTCAGGGTGGTACAGGGTTGAAAGTTACTGAAGCTTCTGCTAAACAAAATGTTGATAATTTGATGAATGATTCTGTGAACGAAGAATCAGGGGGAGCTGATAGACAGGGGGAGTCAGGAGATGCACAAAATGTTCAACAAGCTCAGAAGTTGATTCTAAGATTAGATACTTATCGTGAGGAAGGAGAGCATTTCCATACTTACACGTTGGAAGCAATTAAGGAAATGAATCGCATGGTGAATCCTGAGTTTAAGTTTGATTTTGAAGAAGAAATGAATGCCGAGTTTGAAGAAGAGTTGAATGCCTTTGACATAAATCATCAGTCTGAGTATGAGTATCGATATGTTGAAGATGTTGACTTGTATGATAGAGTTGAAGTCGAAGACTGGACAGATGATGAAAGTGTTAATGAAGATACCTCACAGTTACCAACGTTGATGGAATTCTTTACTGAGGAAAATCGTGATGAGTTGCGAAGGAAAGTAGCTGAAATTCTGAAAGATGTGAATTTTGATGGAACTCCGAAAGACATGGCAAAGGAAGAAAGGAAGAAATGGTTTAAAGAAAGTCACGAGAGAAAGTTCAAACGTCCTCTGAAGTATTATCAACGTGATAGAAGTGTATCTCTCTGGGACATTATTAGCTGGGGTTTTCTGCCTCAAGTTAATGCGTATGCGATTAGGAGGGAATGCGGAGTCCAATATTTTGAAAAGTTACATGATATTATGTCACTTCCATGGTGGGATGTGGATGAATTGTCAAAGGTTAGAACTTTGGGATATAATGTCAGGAAGAACGATATTGCTATGTGGGGTTTGATAAAGTTCGAGGCTTTAAGAGACTTCAAACACTGGAAGCCACATTATCCAAAAAGAGTTACAAGAAGAGATCCAGTGACACGTGTTGAAGAGGAGATTCTGAATGTGAAAAAGCCGAAAACGATGAAAACTATACCAGTGCCTCCAATGGAGCAAGAGTTTTACAAAGGCTTCATGGGCTGGGTTTATAGTTGCATTACTACTGAAGCAATGATTACTTATAGAGCAGGTGGAGAGTTGAGAGAGATTCATGTTTATGATCCTATGTGGCTTGTGAATTGCTCTGCAAAGGATATCGAATGTCTTTTCATCAACAAAATTCACTATCAGCAAGAGGACAGAGAGCAGGCCATGCAATTTCAGCGAGTTGCAACCCTTTGCTTTCAGAAAAGTATCTCTGAAAGTAAATGGAAGTCTTCATGGTGGTCGCTCGAGGAGAAAATGAAAAGGAAAGCTGCTCGTGAACGTCAAAAGCTTGATGAGAACAGAGGTAAATGGATGCATATTCAAGCTGAAGAAGATAAAGCAAGAAAGAAACAGAACGACATGATAAGGAATGCTCTTAGGAGAAAGCCTAAGCAGCACGAAGAAAAGTTCAAGTCGTTGTGAAGACCCGAAGACCAAGACTGAAGACTGCGGCTATATCCAAGGGGGAGTTTGTTGGTGCACGAATGTCTAAACCTTGCGTCTTAGTCTTAGTTGATCAATGTATAGGGTCTAGTTTGGTTAATTATGTACTGTATAGGGGTTGAATATGTAAAAGTTTGGTTTTCATGTTGAGGTTTCGCTTTTATGGACATGTGCCGTATGAGCGAAATCACTAGCTTGAGGTTTCGCTCATATGGACATGTCATATAAGCGAAACTATCTCTCCTATAAATACCCAAGTTGTTTTCTCATTTTGTACGTTCATGTCTCCCGTGTAGCCGACCTGCTGCCCGTGTATTTTGTGAAGATTGAATGAGAAAACTGTTTTAAAGTGAATTCCTTATGTTTCTACACATTTCTTGCTTTGATTCATGCCGATTTTGTATTTCCGCTGCATTTTCGGTAGTTGCTAGCTCGGATTGACTCAATAGACTGTCAAATACGGTCCTACAGTTTCTTGCACTATCTCAGGTCCAGATAGTTGCTTTTCCCCAATTTCTGCCCAACAGACTGGGGTTTGGCACTTTCGTCCATAAAGTGCTTCGAACGGTGCAGCATTGATACTTGTGTGATAACTGTTATTATAAGAAAATTCTATTAAACGTAAATGATTGTCCCAATCACCTCCAAAATCAATTACACAAGCTCTAAGCATATCTTCCATTGTCTGAATTGTCCTTTCGCTTTGACCGTCTGTTTGAGGATGGTAAGCTGTGCTTAGATTGAACTTAGTTCCCATTGCTTTTTGAAAACTTGACCAAAAATGAGAGGAAAAACGGCTATCCCTATCAGAAACAATTGATAAAGGGATTCCATGAAATGAAACGATTTCATTCACATATAATTTGGCTAATTGTTCCATACTGAAAGTTTCCTTCATTGGTAGGAAATGAGCTGATTTGGTTAGCCTATCTACAATCACCTAGATTGTATCATTACCTTTTCTTGTTTTGGGTAATTTGGTAACAAAATCCATTGTTATCAATTCCCATTTCCAAACTGGCATTTCTAGTTGTTGTAATAAACCTGAGGGTTTCTGATGTTCAGCTTTTACTTGGGAACAAGTTAAACATTTAGAAACATAAGCTGCTATATCCTTTTTCATTCCTATCCACCAGAAATTTTTCCTCAAATCCTGGTACATCTTATCATTTCCTGGATGCATCGTATACTTGGACTTATGGGCTTCTTCTAACATATGATGACGTAGGTTTCCTAATTTAGGGATCCACATTCTCTTCTTATGGAATCTCCAAATTTCATCAGTTCCTTGTTCTAATTCCTTAATCATTCCTTTTAATTTTTCAGTATCTTCTTTGATTACTGATTCTCATGCTTTTCTAATTTGCATATTTAAATCTACTTGTAGATTTAATTTAAGAGAACGTACCCTCTTTGGCTTTTCATGATACTTCCGGCTTAAAGTATCAGCCACTACATTTGCCTTTCTTGCATGATACTGGATATTACAATCATAATCACTAAGTATCTCCATCCAGCGTCTTTGTCTCATATTCAATTCTTTTTGCCCCAAAACATACCTTAAACTCTTATGATCAGTGAATATGGTAAACTTACTACCATAAAGGTAATGTCTTCAAATATTAAGAACAAAAATTATGGCTCCAAATTCCAAATCATGGGTTGAATAATTCTCTTCATGATTCTTAAGTTGTCTAGATGCGTAAGCTATAACCTTTTGACGTTGAATCAATACACGTCCATAACCTAACTTAGAAGGGTCACAATAGACGACAAAGTCCCCAGTTCCTTCTGGTAACGCTAGTATGGGTGCATGGGTTAGTCTTTGCTTAAGGATTCTAAAGGCTTCTTCCTGTTTTGGTCCACATTCAAACTTAATGGATGTACGGGTTAACTTGGTTAAGGTAATGGCTATTCTAGAAAAATCTCGAATAAATCATCTATAATAACCTGCCAATCCTAAGAAACTTCTAACCTCGGTTGGCGACTCAGGGGTTTTCCATTTGGTAATTGCCTCGATCTTTGTTGGATCCACATGAATTCCTTCATGGTTAACTAAGTGTCCAAGAAATTGCACCTGTTCTAACCAAAATTCGCACTTTGAAAACTTAGCATAAAGCTTTTCTTTTCTTAATAGACTTAAAAGTGCGTGCAAATGCTTTGCATGATCCTCTTTACTTTTAGAGTAAATGAGAATATCATCAATAAAAACAATTATGAATTTATCCAAATATGGTTACATATTCGGTTCATCATGTCCATAAATGCAGCTGGGGCATTAGTTAAACCAAATGGCATGACAGTAAATTCATAATGGCCATACCTTGTTCTAAATGCGGTTTTAGGAATGTCCTTGTTGGTACACTACGTCTGTCGACTACGTCTTATATCGAGACTAGAGTTGTATAGGTTAGATATGGCACGAAATCCTAGAAACATGTGGTTGAATAGGTTTCGCTTATGTGTCAGTGTCTAGGTTTCGCTTATGTGTCAACTGTCATAGTTTCGCTTATATGTCATTAGAATAGTTCTGCTTATGTGGTAAATGAGGTAGTTCCACTTATACGTACATGTACGTATAAGCGAAACCTGCTCATCTATATATAAGGGGCTGTTCAAGCGAAACTAGATACATAGTTGTAGGTGTTTTCTTCCGGTTAGCCACGAAGTGCTGCCGAAGTGCTGTCAGAGTCTGTAAATGCATTGGTGATCAATAAAACGGCAGTTAATAGTGAATCCGGCTGAAATTGCACCAAATCATTAGTTTCCGCCTCCTGATTTGGATAGGAGTTCTTCTGATCGACTCAAACAGGGCCGAACGCGATCCTACAAGTGGTATCAGAGCTTAGGAGGGAGAGTTCTTGCCATTTCAGCTGCATTTCATCTGTTTTTCTACACTTTCTTTAATATTTCAAAATTTTTCAAGGTAAAATCAGCTCAATTTTATACATTGCACTCGGAATCATGTATTAGTAAACCCTTGAAAGTTTCAGATTTAAAATCGATCTAGAAAGTAGGATTTTTGGGGTTTCGCTTGTACGAACACGTTTAAAAAGTGACATCAGCAGATAGTTTCGCTTCAAAGTTCAGTTAGTTTCGCTTATTTGATCACTTAGTTCCGCTTATTTGGACAATTTCTGATAGTTCCGCTTCAAAGGATCCGCTTCAAAGACACTCTGTTGTAGTTCCGCTCAAGAGTTCCGTTTGAACAGACAGTTCCGCTCTTCTGTACAAGATAGTTCCGCTTCAAGGACCTTTGAAGTTTTGCTTATCTGAACAAAGAGTAGTTTCGCTTCAAGTGACAGTGTGGTTCCGCTTCTGTGTCACATAAATCAATAGTTCCGCTTGAACTGGCAACTTAGTGGTTCCGCTTATAAGACACTTGAAGGTTTCGCTTATAAGACATTCAAGGTTTTGCTTTTACTGACAACTCAGGGTTTCACTTGAAGTTACAATCAAGGTTCGGCTTTTCTAGACAGTTAGTGTTTCGCTTGAGAGAACATTTTGTCGAAACTTGGAAATTTGTGAACCAGTGAACTTTGAACAATGGACAACAAATTCTATAACGCCTTTACTAGCCCGATCTCTATTACTCAGAATGCTTTGATTGATAATGAAACCGGAACGACTCAGAAACAATCTAAACTCATGGATATTGATGATTATAACGTGTGGTCTGAACGTTTTGGAAACTGGGTCGAGGCTTATCACTTGGATGCATGGGAACACACTGAAGAGCAATATGTTAGGCCCACGAGGAATAATTTTATGTTAACACTTAGAGAGATGAGTACGGAAGATAAAAAGAAATATCGAGATGAGAAGTTGATGGTTAGTCTGCTTCAGCAAGCGATAAAAGAAGATATCTTGATCTTGCTTCAACATGATGGAACTGCTTTCTCAATCTGGACAGAATTGGAAGCAAAATTCGTTGGAAGTGATGGTATGCTCAAAAATAAGATGTCTCTCATGAAGAAAGAATTTGACTTATTCCGTGGTTTGAAATCTGAAAACACCAAGCAGATAATTGATAGATATTGTAACTTGGTGAGAAATATAACAAAACTTGGAATTAAAAAAGATACTGATGAATTGATTGAAAAACTTGCAGATGCGCTACCACATGAAACATGGGAACGTTTCGTTTGATGTTGAGATCCAACAGAAAAGATTACAAGAATATGACACTGGGAGATTTCATCAAACACCTGGAAGCTCAAGAAATGGAGCAAAGGAAGATAGCCAGGATGAAGAATTACGATGGAGAACAAGACATCAGCTTATACTACAAGAGTGGTGTTCCTGGAACAACAAGTCATTCTCCAAAAATTGAAAGAGCATTCAGTGTTAAAGATTCTTCTGAAAAGAAATCATCCCAGGGATCAAGCAGCACAAGATTTTCATCATTTGATCCAAATATTTCTGTGACAAAGAATGGTAGAAAACTTCAGTGCAATATTGTTCTTAGTATTGAAAATGATCAAGATTACACTGAAGAGATTGCTAAAAATCAAATGTCTTTGTTGGGAATGGTTCTTGAGTCTTATAGTAGTTTTGTGGCCGGAAAGATCGGTAATCCAATGCTCACGAAAGAGGATTACGATCAAATTGATGCTGAGGAAATGGAATTAATGGACATAAAATGGTGCATGGCTAGTGTGATGAGACGTGCTGAGAAGTTTAAACAAATTACAAGCCGAGATGATTTTCGTGATGCAAATGTTTCAACTTTAGGCTTTGATAAATCTAAAGTTACGTGTTTTTGTTGCAGGGAAAAGGGGCATTTCAAGAGGGAGTGCAAAAACCGTGAAGCTACTGGAGCCCAAAATCCTTTTGGAAACAACGATTATCACAAAAAGGCGACTTATCATCAAGTTACACCACCAGCATAGCATCAGGCACAAACTGCACATGGGAGAGATGTGACTGACGGGTCAAAAAGAGCATGTCTAAGCAAATATGAAAATTTTTCATGGGATAAATATATTCTAACAAACAGCAAAGTGTGTTTGGCAGAACAAGATGATGAAAAGTTGGCTGAAGGTTTTTGTTGGGATGATTTTTGCCCAGATCAAGATCTCATGGCCAAAGAGATGTCCAAAAACACTTCAAATGTTAATGCTTTCTTTGCTAATGCCTATGATTTGAAAAGTGCAGAAAGAAGCAGGAAAGTCATGGAAGCTGCTGAAGCAAGACGAAGAAAGCTTGAAGAAGAAGAAGAAGAAGAGGAAGAGATATTAAAAGCTGAAGTTGAGGCTGAGAGAAAAAGAAGAGCTGAATTTTTACGATCAAACAGAACAGTCAAAGAGGTTCCTGAATTTGAAGTAAAAGTTGATGCTGAACCTGTCAACGTTCCTGAAAAGTGCATGAATTGTGATTCTTTAATCAAGCAGAACAATGAGTTGCTGCATAACATTAACAGATTGAAAGAATCATATGATACAATGAATAGAGAAATCAACAAGTATACTGATTCGAGTGGTGAACAAGATGTGGCAATGAATACACTGAAGATAGCTTATCTGAGACAGCTTGATGATACAAATTTTCATATAAAGAAATGTGCTGATCTGGAGTTGGAGTTAGCAACACAAAAGATAGAAACTGAGAAAGTTAAAAAATTATTAGAAAGTTACTCATGTTCTACTTTTGTTGTTGACAGGATTTATCCGGTTGTGGAGAATTTGAAGACGTTTGAAGAAGTGAAGACGTCCGAAGAAAAGAAATTTGTGACAAAAGACGAAGAAAAAGTGAAGACTTCTGGTAAGAAATCAAGTGTGGTCTACAATAGATGTCCGCCCCCGGTCGAAAATGGATATTCACCTCGAAATCCAAATTCCGAGAGAGTCGAAAAAGCTATAAATTTAGAATGGGAGTCTGGGCCATCGGATAACTTGCCAGAAAATATTGATGTCACATACACGTCATCCGATACTGATCATGAGTCAAAGTTGATAAAAAGTGTGGTCGATCAGGTGTTAGATAAAGATGACAGTGAGGAGTCCAAACCCGAGTCAAAGTCTGGTCCAATGCGTCAAAGCTGACATTCAAAAAGGACAAAAGGGTTTATAATAAAGAGTTTTTGTTATCAAAATCTAATTTGAATGATGAATCATTCAAAGTGGCTTATACTTTGAAAGATTCTGACAAATTATATTCTGATGAAGCTTTTCCAATAAGAAGTGTCAGACTTGAAATGATTCAAAAGGTTTTCAAAATAACAGATATTAATATTTCTGAAATAAAAGGTTTAAATCTTATCGGAAAACCTAAACAATACACTTCAAGAGATCAACAAAGAATCAACAAGAAAATGGGTTACAATTGTGGTTATAGTTTCCAAAAGAAACCAAACCATAATCGTAATTTCAAAAAGAAAGGTCTTGGTTTTGTTCCACCGAAAAACTATAAAAATTAAAAAGTTTATAAACCAAAAACTGTGTTTGTTTCAGGGAAAACGTCAGAAGCTGAAAAAGAACAATCATTCAGAAAGCAGACAAATCAGGAATTCCTTGCCAAGAAGCAAGAAGAACTGAAGATGAATGAAGTTCCAAAGAAGATTGAAAAGAGAACCTGTTTTCAGTGTAAAACTGTTGGTCATGTTGCTAGGAATTGTCCGAAGACATTCAAGCCAAAACAGGAAGTCTCTGGTAAAATGAAAGAAAAGATTGTCGAGAAGACTGAACTGTCAACCCGGAAGTTTACTGGTTTTGAAAATTCAACTTTTGAAAAAGGAGAATGTTCAAAGAGTGCTTCAAAAAGAAAAGATAATGTGCCAAATCAAAAATGGGTTGTGAAAGGTTCATGTAATAATTCTGGTGATGAATCTGATTCCACAAAATCAGAGGAGCTACGTGTTGAGAAAAAGGTTGAAAGAAAAGTTCCAACTATGAACGATGAAAATTTTCCACCATTGCGTGCTGAAAATTTTATGAAGAAAGTTGGAAAAGTTGAAATTTCAAATCAATTTTAGTCTGACAAGAAGAAATTTGATGTTGAAATGACTTTCAACAGAAATGTGAAACACATTTTTGGCAAAATGGTCAATGGTAAGGCCAAAGGTGTTAAAGAATTTTAGGCTGCCAAAAGAGGGGTTCACAAGTCTGTTAAAAGTAAAGATGATGAGATTGTTACACCCAAGGAAGGTCAGGCTTGGGTGGATATATTTTTCAAAGAGTAAAAACCTGACTTGCCGGAGATCCCAAGTTGGTAATTGTGGATCAGGAATCGACATCATTCTTTATCATGTTTGTATAATGTGTTTGAGAAATTTTTGCAGGACTTGCCGGAACTCCCTGGTTTGTAAGCGAGGAGTAGGAATCGGCACCTTGAGAATTCAACCAACAGATGGTAATTGGTTGAAAAACAGGTTTGAAGATTTGTTTGTGCATATCTGCATATGGGAAATCAAGGACATTAATTTGTACTTGAATTTTTCCTATAAGTGGTTGAAAGATAATATGATAAACCACATCCCCGAACTTGTTAATTAACGAATTTACAAGTAGTAAAATCCATCAAACTTATTTTCCGGAAAAACCATTTTGATTGAAACAAACTTGAGTGTTTTGAAGTCATTATGGGAAAATAGTTTGTTGTGAGGGGGAGTTCTGACTGTTTAAGCCAAACGGATGGAGAATTGAGGCGATTCGATATCAGTTGTCATGTTCTGTACAGTTTGGTTTCAATTTTCTTTAGATGTATTTGAATTTTAGGGGGAGTAAGAAATTTTAGAAAATCCAAAAAACATCAGAAAATTTGAAAAAGCCAAAAACATGATAAAACTGAAAAATGAGTTTTTGTTGCATAAAAGAGGATATGATAGTACATCAGTGGACTATCACGACATGCTAAAGAAATGGATACTCAAAATGTGATAAACAATCTTCCTATGGATGTGTCAGTAGGTTTTCGCACATTTAGTAAACTGTAAAGAGATATAAACCTAAAATCAAACTTGCTTATTCTGTGGGTTAACAAAACTGCTAGGATATATAGGTAACCCCTGAAATCTTGTTTGAAAGGTCCCTTATTCTGAGATACTAGGTCTTTATACTCAGTGATATCTGGGGTATTATCCCAGGACTTCTGTTGTATGGAAATACTGACCTAGTTCCCGGATAATGCTTTCTGCAAAAAGCTTTGAAATATAAGCTCGCCCTCAGCATGCTGATGAAACAATAAAATTGATAGTCGCTGCTGTTGTAATTAAAAGATCCTCTAAAGGGGACACACCAAAAGTCGAAGCCGTCATCTTTCTGCGTATACGGAAGTATCGACCTGAGCTCTCACGGCCCTCGCACATAACCCCTTTACAGATATCATCTGTGGTATACTCACCTGTAAGACTGAATATTGGGATCTGGATACGAGAGTATATTCAAGTAGTGGGACACACAGATAAGTTTAAGTATCTAAGACACTAATTGTGTATCTCAAAACAGTTGAAATCTGTGTGAAAATTTAAGTGGACAAACATACTGACAATCTAGGTAAATTGTTTAGAGCTTAAAATGAAATAAAGCTTAACGGTGTTGATGATATGTCTCAAAAACTGATATGATCCTCTTGCACGAACTCACAAAAATATTGTCTGTAAATATTTCATTTCTGCATTGTTTCGTGTTTTTACAAGTGGTGTTAGTTACTTTCTTTCAGAAAATCCAAAAAAATTTTTGATAACTGGTGTTGAGAAGCTGATTTTCGAAGTTCAAAGTGCTAAACATGAAGAACAGCTGGAGCCAATTTCGGACAATTTTTAGTGTTCTTGTTGTTTTCAGCTGGAGCCAATTTCGGACAATTTGGCTTGATGTGGCCATTTTCTTCATAATTGAAGCACAATCCATTAGTAGGTTCCTTCTGCAGGTTTCTTCCTTGTGCCCTGGTACTTTGCAGAAATTGCAATAAGTGGAGCATCTTCCAGAATGCTTCTTTCTGCAGGCTTTGCAGTATGGTGCAGAGGTAGAACCTATGTTCCAACAGTTGGAATTTCCAGAACGGAATTCTTGAGTAAGCCTTTGGGTTAGGTTTCTCCTCTGGTCTTCTTCTCTAGTACGGATTAATTCATCTGTCAAGGTATTTGCTAGTTCTACAACTTCTTCTATAGTTTGGGGTCTAGCTGCCTTGACTACATGTCTAATCTCTCCAATTAATCCCCAAATGTAACGGGAGAATAATACTGGCTCAGGTGACGCAAGGGTAGGTACTATTCTAGCATATTCAAAGAACGTGGTAGTATAACCCTTACTATCTACTTCGATCATCCTAAGGTTCAGAAACTTATTTGCTATCTGTTCTTTTCATTTGGGAGGGCAGAATTTCTTTTCTACCATATTTTTAAACTCTTCCCATTCCATGTTGTATATCCTATCACTTACTCTTGACTGGAGGATAGTGTTCCACCATTCTAATGCTGAGTTCATAAACATATTAGAAGCAAACATTATCTTGTCTTCTTCAGCACACTTTCTTATTTTTAAAACAGCCTCAGTCTTTTCTATCCAGCGTAGAGCTGCAATGGGTCCTTCATTGCCTGAGAATTCTATTGGTTTGCAGGATCAGAATTCTTTATAAGAACAACCATAAGGCATGGTTCTTCTCCTTTTGGGAATAGGCACTTGAAGTACGGGTCCATTGTTTACGCTGTGTTCAGGTTCGGTTGGTCGCTTACTACTATGTTTACTTTTATTTTCTCCTTCCTTAACAGTTTGGATAATAAATGACATTGCATCTATGATTCCTTGTGCCACTATATGTTAGAGGGCACTATTATCCACTTGGTTTCCGTTGCTATTTTTGTTCAGATTCTCATTATTCAGATTATCGTTATTCGGGTGGTTATCATTCTGGTTTTCGTTGTTCAGGTTTTCCTGGTTCACTTCGTTGTCCATCTGAATTTTAAACATTTACCACATATTAATATCACAAAAGAATATTTAATACAACCAATCACACAACACACAGATTGATCAAAAACGTCGAGCATTGCGACTTTTACTCTTTCTTATAGTATGCATCTATTACACACTAAAAATTAAAAATTACAATACCGACTAAAATTTAAAGCTACACTACTAGTAATAGGCATCCGTAGTTTTTTTTATACACATACACACATATATTATATTATTATTATTATTATTATTATTATTATTATTATTATAACCTTTTCCACCATCACTCCTACGGATATGGATTCATCAAGAAATCCATATTGCGCTCGTCATACTTCCAGACGAGTCGCTCTCCCACCTGTCTCATCCTTTCACTGTTCTCTAAAATTTCCTCACCAAATGTCCTTAGTTCTTGTACGTTTTCTACACTCATTGGGGGTGCATGTTCTAGGACTGGGTTCGGAATCTGAGGTGCGGGTTCCTGGTATGGGTAAGGATTCTCTAAAATCTCCCTAATAAATACATCATTATCGTAATAGGGATCTAGAGGATCAAACCCAGGGTAGGCTCCTAGATTAGGCATGGGCAATAGGTCAAGCACACTCCTCCAGATTGGGCAAAGTTCAAAAAGAATGTACCTGATAAAAAGGTAGAGCTGAGGAGAATGAAAAAGGAATTAGCTGCTGCTGATTATGGGTCTTTAAATCAAGTGTTGAGATGGAAAGAAGATAAAGTCAGGGCTAAATACAGGTTTGGAGAAATTGAGGAAGACAGATCCTAATGCTTCACAAAAGCCTGACTACTCTAAAGCAGAGGTCTCAACAAGACCACCAAAACTGCAAATTAAGAGAGCCACTGCTCCTGCTGGTGCTGCCATCTTCAAAAGAAGGCCATAAAAAAACAGTTGGGTGCTGAAACTACCCAAGAGCTAATGGAAGGTGATGACCTTGTAAAAGAAGGCATCAAGAAAATGATTGTAGAAACTCTTGGATTGGATCAAACTGCAAGTACTACTCAGTCTGTCATCAATAGGCCAGCTTCACCAAACACCTCATCTAATAAAAATCTCCCAAGAAACCCACCAGACTCAAAAGTACTAAAGTGGAAACTGATAAACAGACCCATGTACTGACAGTGATCAAGTCTAGTGGAGAAGTGAAGAAACTAACAAGGGAACAAGCACTTGGCCTAAGTCTTGAAGATTTGCAGGATCTCCTTGATCATCCACTTAGCAGGGATGATGATGACATAGTTGCCTTAGCCTTTGAGTTACAACTCAAAGGGCAAATAAGGGAACTGTTGATGAGGCAATAAAGATCTTCCAATAATGAAGAGTTTTGGCATTATCTATTCCAGGGGGAGATTGTTGGGATTGAACCCTATCAGAGGAACAGATAATCAAAGCCAAAACTGGATCAGAGTAGTGGATCCAGAATAAGCAAAAGTTTATATTCAAATCTCTCCCCTTGAAAGTGGTTTCAACATCTGCTGACCTCCAAACTACTGATCTTTACTAACTGCTGACCTACAACTGCTGTCCAAGTCAAAGACTTATGGAAGACTAAAGCTCTGCTGATTCAATCTACTGCTATGGGTCAAGCTCTGCTGATCATGACAAGTACTGCTGGGTTCACATCAGTGGAAGGATGCAGCAGTAGTTTAGTTTATATTATGAAATGTAATGTACAACAATAGTTAGCATAGCAGAGGTTGTATAGATCAGATGTTAGAGTTTGTTATGAGGTTAGATGTCACTTTCATGGTGATGTCAGCTTAGATGCTTCAGTGGTTTGCTCGTGCCTATAAATAGAACAGTGCTCTGTATTGTTCTATTAGCTCTTCACCATCTTTCTTCTACACGAACAAATCACTGTGAGCTCAGGCTGAGGGGGAGTTTGTTATACACTTGCAATTGTAATTGAATCTTCTAATAAATTCAAGCATTCGGTTCAATGTTAAACTTGTGTATTGAAAGCAATTCTCCTATTTGATTGTGTGCAAAGTTTGTTATCATTTATATTCCGCTGCATTTCTCATTCATCTTCATCTTCATTCAAACGTAAAACACAATCAATCCAAACTCAGATCCTAACAGTGGTTAAAAGCACTTGAGAGAGGTCCATCACCTTCCAATGTATCCTAGCTCCTTAATCAAGCTTCTTTCACCTTGTGATCACTAGAGAATGGATGAAAATGAGGTGAAGATGGTGGTGGTGCTCTTGCTTGTTCTCGACGGAAGGTGGGGGAGGGGAGGAAATAAAGTAAGTGTGTTGGTTTGTTTGAAATGAAATGAATGATGAACTCTTGGTCACTTTTATAAACTTCCAACATTATTTAATCTAATGGGTAATATGTTTACTAAAGTGTAAGACATGATTCACTTAAAATATAAAAACAAATCAAGGGTGGGGGCCACCCTTGAAACCGTATACATAGGGGGGTTTGGTTGTGTGGTGATGGATAGTTAAGATATCTAGTTAGAATCTAAGTATATGTTTAGTGTTATAAGTTTTTATGTTGTTATATGTTGTGTGTTATGATGTTCGGGGACAATAACTAGTTCGGAAATGATAAAACAATGCTTCTAGTGAAAATTTTGTGTTTCAGGTAGTGTCCGGTTGTTCGGTTGGTTACTGGTTCGCTAAGGTGCTAAGCTACGCAGTTTAGTGTGCTTTATGTTACCTTTTGTGACAGTTTTGATTCCCGACACTTAGGAAAGCATTCTGGACCATTTAACCATATTTCTGCATAATATTAAGTTGTTTAAATGCTGATTTTTGCTGAATTCTGTAGAATTCTACAGTTTATGTGAGTTTTAGGCACTTTTTGGGACTTAAACTATCACTAGGAAGGAAGTTTTGTGATCCTTATTTTCCTACACACTATACTAGTGTAACTATTGGTTTCTGGCACATTTTATGTCTCAATACCATGTATGTCTAAGTACTGAACTCCGTCAGCATTTTCTGATTTGTCTAATAACTGTGCTAACTTTGTTTGGTGCATCATTTGAATCAATAAGTGTTGCATGCAATAATGATATGACATTATGCAATATATGATGCACTTGTATGTATGATAACAATAATCAGAAAGCATTCATGTCATTAATTTAAATCGGCACAGTCATTAAGACACTAATTACTGTTTAAGTATTGTACGGATACATGAAATTTTGATAATTGTCACAAAGTTCTGGTAGTTCCTCAAACAACAGCGGGTATTCTGGCAGTGGAAGTAGTTCATATCCTCAACAATTTGCCTCATACAATCCACAATCCGAACACTCCTACATAAACGCCATAATCCTCATAGTCTTAGAACAACATCCTAATCAAGATAGTAAAAATCATTATGTCTTGCAGTGTAATATCGCACTGAATCTTCAAAACGCTCAAGGCTTCACAGAATCTGCTGCGAAAGAACACATGACATTTCTCGCTTTGATCCTTGAATCCTATGAATGCATAGTTGTCGGTAGGATTGGTAACTGCTACATTACAAAAGAGGATTATGATAAAATTGATCTCGAGGAAATGGAGCTTATTGACATCAGGTGGTGTATGGCGAGCGTTGTGAGGAGAACTCAATGGTTTATGGAGTTAACTGCACGTGGTAGTATCGGAGGGCCGGTTTCAAAGTTAGGGTTTAATAAATAGACAGTGACATGTTTTCGATGCAAAAAAGGGTCATTTTAAACGAGAATGCACGAATTGGGAAGTTAATGATAATAGCAATCAATTTGGAAGTAATTATTATAAGAGAGCTATCCATCATAGAAATTCTCAGCATCCACCGACTACTTCCAGACCGATACCGATCGAAGACAAGTCTAAGTCTAAAGACAAAGCTTTAATGGAGACACAAGAAGATGAGAGTTTCAACTGGAACAGTATGATTCCTAAAACCGATGGTCTTGCACTCATGGCTGAGATAGTAGAGTTGGATGAATCAGAGAAAGTTGAAAAAGTTGTAGATGTAGAAAAAGCTGAAGAGGTGAAAGCTACAGATGAATTATGTGCTGAAATTAAGTTTGATGAATGCCCAGAAAACATTGATGAAGTTGAATCAACAATTTTGGATACTGAAAATTTTCAAATACCGACAAAGGAGGTGATTAATAATATGTTTCAATCTGTCTTACCCCTCAATCTGTCTTACCTCCTGATGGTTTTAAATCTTTTGCTGGTTTCTTCAGAGAAGAAGGAAACTATGGGGATATACATTTCAGTTATAACGAAAAAGAACATGTTGAAGAGATCATCGATGTGACAAAAGAAATGAATGTTGAAACATTGAGCGAGATCGTAGAGAAGGAGATGATGGCACAACTCAAAGAGGTAGAGAAATTATATGAGGAAAAGAAAGTTGTAACTGAGTCGGTAGTTGAAAAGAGTAAAATTGATGACAGAGTGTCTGAAACCGTAACATCCTTTTAGTGCATTAAATGTACTGAACCATGCAAAACATGCACTAAGAAGGATGAAACATACAAATATTTGAAAAAACATACTGACGATTAGTCGTATGATTTGAAAAGTGTAGAAGAAGCGTATGATAAACTTCAAAAATCAATCAATCAGTTTCGACAAGCTACCAAATAGAATGAAGCAAAAATGTTAATTCTAAAGTGTTAGTGCATGCATCTATCGACTTCGTCTTGTATCGAGTCTTAGACTAGATAGGATAGATCAGGGCACGTTTTACGAGAAAATAGCAGGTTTAAGTGTTAATTAGTTTGATTCCGCTTGAATGAGGCTATTCCGCTTGAAATGACATTAGTCATTTTCAAGCGGAATCACTTGACATGTTATTTCGCTTGAACCGATTTCAAGTGGAATTACCGAGCCTATATGTATGTTTAGTTCGAGCGGAATCTGAGTAGTAGTATAAGTTGTAACTTTGGATACCGAGGTGCTGCCGGCTTTCCATTTGATTGTAATTTGTTATAAATCAATCAGAAAGGTGTTAAAAGTGAATTGCTAGCTGTTTCGTAATCAGTTTCTTGTTTTCCGCACCTGAAACTGATAAAAACTCCTCTGAACGACTCGTTCGGGTCCGTACACGATCCTACAAGTGGTATTAGAGCACAGGAGGATGAGTTCTTTCCGATTTAGCTCGATATTTCTGGTTTCTTCCCCTTCTTTTCAGGATTTTCAAGATTTCATGGTTAAAATCGGTTCAATTTTTCACAGATTGTGTAAAAGTGCATATTAACAAACCCTAGAAAGTTTCAGAGCAAAATTCAGACTAAAAAGTGGTAAAATGGACCTTAGACCTGATTCCGCTTGAACGAGTGTTTTTGTGATTCCGCTCAGAATTGCTATTCCGTTTGAATGCTTCTATTTGAACTGGTCTGATTCCGCTCGAGAGTGTTATCCCGCTTGAAATTTTCAAGCGAAACCTTTGATTTCGCTTGAGTTGTCTGATTCCGCTCCAATAGTGCTTATTCCGCTCCAAACTTTTCAGTTGGGATTCCACTTGAAACAGATAGAGGGAATTCCGCTTGAAACTATTTGTTAGGATTCCGCTTGAAGTTATTGTTGGTGATTTCGCTTGAGAAGTGTATCCATCTTGAACTTGATTTCGGTTAAACTGTCTGTTTTGAAAAACGTGTTGCCGAATCATGGATTCTGAATTTTACAATGCGTTTGCTACAACTCTGACTACTCCGGCTGACATTGCTAAGAATATGAACATGGAAAATGAAACCGGAACATTGCAAACCCCCCCCCCCCCGAAACTTATGGGAATTGAGGAGTACCATGTATGGAAGAATCGTTTTGAAAATTGGGTTCTGGCAAATCATCTAAGAGCTTGGGAAAGTATTGAAACCAAGTATGTTAGACCACATTCTGCGATGAATGTTGACAAAATCATCTCAGAATTTTCAGATCAAGAGAGAGACAGTTACAAAGGAGAGAAAATGATGATCAGTCTTTTACAAAAAGCAGTTAAAGAAGACATCTTTATTTTGCTTCAGCATGATGGGAGTGCGTTTTCGATCTGGGAAGCTCTTGAAAAGAAATTTGAAGGAAGTACAGATATGCTACAGAGTAAAGCAGCATTGCTGAAAAAGGAGTTTGAGTTGTTCACAAGTATGCCTGGTGAAACTACAAAGACTCCCATTGAGAGATACTGTCATCTTGTGCGCACCATGTCTCAGTTGAAGATTACTAAAACTCCAGCAGAATGGGTTGAAAAGCTTGCTGACGCGTTACCAGAAAAGGAATGGGGTACATATCTCATGATTCTGAAGAATTCTGGACAGTTTAGCAGATTGTCGATTGGTTAGTTTATTTAAAAGCTGGAAGCACAAGATCTAGAACAGCAAAAAATTCCTAGAATGAACAGCTTGGTTCATCAACAGGATATCAAACTGTACTACAAAGGAAATGTTCAAACAGTTGAATCAAGTCCTAAGATCCAAACCACGTTTAGTGCAGGAAATTCATCTGGAACAAGCAGTCTAAGTCCAGTCAACGCTAGTGGATTTTCAAATGTGAATCCTCCAAGTGTTCAAAGTGCTAATGTTGGTAATGGGCATATGATTCAGTGCAATGTGGCATTGCATCTTCAAAATGGATAGAATTTTTCGGAAAAAGTTGTGAAAAGCCATATGGCATTGCTGGTTACTGCGTTAGAATCCTACGAAGGGTTGATTGCTGGAAAAATTGGCAATCCAATGCTAACAAAGGAAGATTACGACCAGGTTGATGCAGAAGAATTGGAACTGATGGACATTAAATGGGCCTTAGCTAGTGTTCTGAGAAGAGCTGAAAAGTTCAAAATGATTACAGGACGAAATGATTTTTTGGATGCTCATCTTTCATCTTTAGGTTTTGATAAATCTAAAGTTACTTGTTTTAAATGCAGGGAGAAAGGTTACTTCAAAAGAGAGTGCAAGAATCAGGAGCCTAGTAGAGCAAAGAATCCTTTTGGAAAAGATGATTACTATCGGAAGGCAATAAATCAGCAAATCACTCATCAACCGCATCAACAAAAGGATTCTCAAACTACTCATGGAAAAATGTTCGAAGATGCCAACAAGAAAGCTTATTACGGCATTATTGATCAAGATGACGAGAAATTGGCTGAAGGTTTTAGCTGGGACAAGTATATTCCAGCTGATCCCAATGTTAAAGCTTTTATTGCTCAGATTGTTCAAAAGCTAGAGTTAATGAAGGAATGGATGGCTGTGTTATCTGATGAAGATGAAAAATCTATTTCATCAGAAAACAGTTCATCAGATACAAGTGATGATGATGAAGAGATTGAACAGATAAATATTGGAAAAACTCATTTATCTTCTGATAGTTTTGAATTTTATTTTGCAGATAAACTGAAGAAACTCAAAGAGAGAAAAGCTGCAAAAGACAAGAAAGAAATCAAGATTGTTGAGAAGATAGTTGAAGTAGAAAAGGTGATTGAGAAGATTGTGGAGGTCGAAAAGATTGTTGAAATCACAAAACCATGTTTTACATGTTCAGAATCTTGCAAACAATGTGAAGAAAAAGACGAGAGATAAATGCAACAATGATGTTGAAGCAACAATGATGTTGAAGCAGAAAGAGATAAATTTTTATATTGAAGAATGTGCTAAATGGAAGCAAGAGTTGGATGGTGAAAAGGTTGAAAATGAAAGAATCAGACGTTTACTGAAAAGCTATACAAGTTCTGATTACTTAATTGACAGAATTTATCCTACTGTTGCAGGTTTTGAGGCGTTTAAAGATGACGAAAAGGAGTCAAAGAAGAAAAAGGATACTAGTAAGAAACATAGTGTCTGTTATAACAAGTGTCCGCCTCCGATTTGGGAAGGGTACTCGCCTATAAAACTGAATGAGGAACAAGTAAAAAACGCGGTCAATATAAAGTTAGAGTGTGAGTTAACTGATGTATTACCAGACAACATTGACATCACATTCACAGCGTCCGACACAGATCATGAGTCCGAACTCATTAAAAGAATGGTCGATCAGGTGTTGGATAAGGATGAGGAGTCAGAGTTAAAGTCCGAGTCCAAAAGTTCGTGTTTGTCGGTCGGGAGTTCGAGTTTGTCTGGAAAAAGTTCAAAATCGTCAGGAAAACGGGTTTAGTAAAGAATTTTTGCTGTCAAAATCTAATTTAAATGATGAAACATTTGAGGTTGTTTATACTTTGAATGATTCTGACAAATTATATTTTGATAAAGAGTTTCCAATAAGAAGTGTTCGATTTGACATGATCAAAAAGGTTTTCAAAATGATAGAAATTAATATTTCTGAAATATAAGATTTAAATCTTACTGGAAAACCTAAAAAATACACTTCAAGAGTTCAGCAGCGTTTAAACAAGAAAAAGGGTTACAATTCTGGTTCTGCTTTTCAAAAGAAATCAAACCTTAATGGTAACTACAAAAAGAAAGGTCTTGGTTTTATTCCACCAGAAAATTATAAAAATGAGAAAATTTCTAAAAATACAAAATTTGTTTCAGGACTGTCAGCTGAGGAAGAGAAGAAGAGCTCATTCTAGAGACAATCGAATCAAGAATTTCTTGCTGCGAAGAAGAAGAATGAAGTTCAAAGAAAAGAAACCAGAACATGTTTTAAATGCAATGAAGTTGGTCACATTGCATGGAACTGTCCATTGGCAACAAAGACAAAACAGGGAGTTTCTGGAAAATTGAAAGAGGTTGTTGTTGATAAAACCAAACCACCAACTGAGAAATTTAAAGCATTTAAAAATTCAACATATGAAGTTGGTGAATGTTCAAAGAGATTTTACAGGAGAAGTGTGAAGCTTGACAACCAAAAGTGGGTTGTTAAGAAATCTGACGTAAAATCTGGTGATGAATCTGATTCCACAAAATCAGAGGAGCCACATGTTGTTAAAAAGAGTGAAAACTCAGTTCCTCTAATGGATGATGAGAACTTTCCACCATTGAGGACTGAAATTTTTAAATCAAAAGTTGGAAAAGTTGAGATCTCGAATCAATTTTATTCTGAAAAGGATGAATTTGATGTTGAGAAGGCTTTTAATGGAATTGAAAAGAAAATTTTTGGAAAGATGATCGATAGGAAGGTTAAAGGGGTAAAGGACTTTTATGCTACAAAGAAAACAACTTACACCCCGACTGAAGATGAGTTGATTTCACCCAACGTTGGTCAGACTTGGGTGGACATTTTCTTTGCTTGAAAAACCTGACTAGCCAGAGATCCCAAGTTTGTAATCGCGGATCAGGAATCGGCATTTTTTTTAAAAAAATCTGTTTGTATGAGAGAAGTTAAAATTTTTATATTTTACAGGTTATACAGGAATTGCCGGAGCTTCCAGGTTGGTAAGTGTGAACCAGGAATTGACATCTTGATTGGTAAAATGGTTTGTGTAGATGTTTATCCCTACAAGTGGATAATTGTTTTGGATATTTTTACAAGTGGTAAGAGGTTGGATCTTACAAGTGATTCGTCAAGGTCATTAGTTTGAACTTGATGTAATCCTCATATATGTGATTGAATGAACAAGATGATGAACCAATCCCTACAAGTGATAAAATCAACCAAACTTATTTTCCGAAAAAATCATTTTGATTAAAACAAACTTAAGTGTTTTGAAATCATAATGAGAAAATAGTTTGTTGAAATGGGGAGTTCTGATTGTTTATGCTAAGTGGATGGCGAATTGAAGTAATTCGATATCAGTTGTCATTTTTCTGTATAGTTTGTTTTTTCAAATTCTTTTTAAGTGGGTCAAGAGCTTAGTTTGTTTTCAAATTCTCTTTAAATGTGTTTGCATTTTAGGGGGAGTAGAAATTTTAGAAAATCCAAAAACATTAGAAAAATTGAAAAAGCCAAAAACATGATAAAATTCAAAACGAGTTTTTGTTGAAAAAAGAGGAAATGATAGTACATCAGTGGACTGTCACAACATGCTAAAGAAATGGAAAGTTAAAAATGTGATAAATAATCTCACTGCGGATATGCCAGTAGGTTTTTGCACATTTAGTAGATTGCGACGAGATATAAACTTAAAATCTTCAAACTTGCTTATTTCGTGGGGAATAACTTCTTAGATATATGGGTAACCCCCCAAAATCTTGTTTGAAAGGTCTCTCTTTCTGAAATACTAGGTCTTTATACTCAGTGATATCTGGGTTATTATTCCGGGACTTCTGCTGAATGGAAATTCTGACCTAGTCCCCGTATAATACTTTCTGCAAATGCTTTGAAATATAAGCCCGCCCTCAGCAAAAATGATGAAACAATAAAATTGATAATCATTGTTGTTGAAGAAAAGATCCTCTAAAGGGGACACACCAAAAGTCGAACCGTCATCTCTCTGCTGAACGGAAGTTCTGACCTGAGCTCTCACGGTTTCGCATCTAACCCCTTTACAGATATCATCTGTGGTATACTCACCTGTAAGACTGAATATTGGGATCTGGATACAGGAGTATATTCAAGTAGTGGGACACACGGATAAGTTTAAGTTCTTAAGAAATTAATATAGTATCTCGGATCAGTTAAACATTGTGTGAAAATTTAAGTGGACCAGTATACTGACAATCTAGGTGAATTGTTAGAACTTAAAATGAAATGAAGCTTAATGGTGTTGGTGATTTGTCTCATAAATTGATATGATCCTCTTACACAAACTCACAAAAATAGTGTTTGTAAATATTTCTTTACTGCACCTCTCTTATTACAAAATCCAAAAAGATTTTTAGTGTGTTTTAGCATAAACTTTGAAAAATTCAAAAGGATTTTCGACAACTGGTGTTGGAGAACTGATTTTCAAAATTCTAAGTGCTGGACATGATGACCATTTTGTGAGGGGGAGTTTGTTCTTAAACAAATATATTTTAATCAAATCTATACATGGTTCATCAGGATTATCTTTGATAAATCTTTCTGTTTGGTTTGAGGGAGAGTTTAAGTTGGTGCATCCATTTTGATTTTAAATTGTCATGAAATTTACTTTGAGGTAGAGATTGTGCAGATAACCTGAGCTGGATGAGAGCCAGATCACAATCTTGGGAACAATATCTTGTAGAGCCAGGTTGATCGATCCTGAGAAGCTTGGATTTAAAGAGCCAGGTTTCGATACCTGAGGAATATGTGGAGAAAATGAAAGCCAGATTTCGATCCTGAAGCAGATGATGCTGATGAACTTAAGGAATGCCAGCTCATTGTTAAGGGGAGTCTGTTGATGCTGATAGAGAGAGTAAAGCCTAGAGACTGATAAAGACTGAAGTTGCAAAGACTCGACACAACTCGTCAACATCTGAGGGGGAGTCTGTTAGTGCATGCATCTGTCGACTTCGTCTTGTATCAAGTCTTAGACTAGATAGGATAGATCAGGGCATGTTTTACGAGAAAATAGCAGGTTTAAGTGTTAATTAGTTTGATTCCGCTTGAATGAGGCTATTCCGCTTGAAATGACATAAGTCATTTTCAAGCGGAATCACTTGATATGTTATTTCGCTTGAACCGGTTTCAAGCAGAATCACCGAGCCTATATATATGTTTAGTTCGAGCGGAATCTGAGTAGTAGTATCAGTTGTAACTTTGGATACTGAGGTGCTGCCAGTTTTCCATTTGATTATAATTTGTTATAAATCAATCAGAAAGGTGTTAAAAGTGAATTGCTAGCTGTTTCGTAATCAGTTTCTTGTTTTCCGCACCTGAAACTGATAAAAACTCCTCTGAACGACTCGTTCGGGTCTGTACACGATCCTACATAAAGAAAACAGTTTTAGATAAGCAGACTACTATTAACAATAACATTGATACTATTGCTAATCTAAAACAAGAGCTTGAAACTGCTAAAACCGAAACTAAAAGGGTTGATAAGAAACTTCGTATGTCCTAGACCATATTCTCCCAAAATCCACATGTAAGGATGAAGGGACGGGAGAAGATGTCTATGGATATCACAATCAAGGTGTTGGGTACCATCGAGTTCCACCCCCGATGTGGAACAATTATTCCAAAAAGTATCCCAACGGGGTGGAAAAGGCGTTAGATGTGAAATTGAAAACTGAACAAAAAGACAAATTTCCTGAAAACCTCGATGTTACTTACACCAAGTTTGCAAACATCCAAGAGAGCTATTCGTTTGGAAGTGATTATTATAAGAGAGTTATCCATCATAGTCACATCTAACATTCCTAACAAAAAAGATTCTACCGATGTTTGCACACATCTGTGGAAATCTAACTCCCGATCTAAGACACTACAACCCTGTTACAAGCAAAATACTTTACATTGATGAAAACATTGATCTTCAAATTGTTGTTGCTTTGTGTTAAACATCTGTTTAGCCTAAACAGATGTTTGGTCTTTTTTGAACAGAGCTTTGCTTCAACAGGGCTTTGGCCTTTGATCGGTGCTTGTACTTTTTCAACAGTGGTTCCAAGGCTTGAACAGATGCTAGCATGTCTTCAACAGATTTTCTGATTAGTGTACAAGATTCACCATCTTTAAGAAGAAAATCCTTCAAATCATGTTTTGGCTTTAGAATATCATTTGTTCTTTTATAGGTCCAATAGTTATTATGGTTAACTGTTTTTTAAATGTTGTATGAAAAATTTGTGGGCAAGTTAAATTAATGGGGGAATTGGCATGCGTCTTGCAAAAAATCAATAAATGTAAGATTCCCTTTATGGTTTCTACTATTTTCTTTTCCCTAAAACTAATATTAACCCTCCAAAATCTCAATGGACTAGAATCTTTCTTATCCTTTTTCTTTATTTTGTTCTTTGTATTTGATCCTAAGAGCATGTGTAGTGGTCGAGCCCCACGGATCCCCTAAGGCGGTATATAAAATCTCATTAACACGTGTGTAGTGGATGGAGTCAAATAACCCCCTAGCCATCATTGTTGAACTATTTTTTTTAATTTCAATATTTAAAATATATAAAAAGAAATAACATTTCATTATATAAGAAAAAAATTACAATAACTAAAATACATTACAATAAATTTAAAACGCTGGTTTAAGAGGTTCATGAAACCGTAACCTTGTCATGAGCCGTGACCTTGAGACAAGTTGTAACCTCCCATGTTGAAGTTCGGGTTCCAACCGAATTGACTTTGCTTCCATGAGAGGGGTTTGTTTAAGAGGTTCATGGAACCAGATTGGTTGTCATTAAACTCAGCAATCCCAGTTCCATAGGCGGTTGGTCGGGTGGGAACCGGAACATTGGGTTGGTTCTGAACGTTCGTTTGGTTCGGGGTCTTGCTCCGAATCGTCGCTTGGACGAGGAGAAACGAAACGCGGGTTATAGGGATGAATCTTTTTTAGAGTGAAAGCTTTAGTTTTTTTTAAATATAAGAGAGTGAAGACAATGAGAGAGGAGATAGTTGCATAAAAATTATAAAGTGAATGGGTTTAAATGGTTAATATATATATACATGGGAAATATAGAGAGAAAACGCATCTAAATTAAGAAACTCAAAACAAGCCTTATGTAACAATTTTTTTTTTAATTAGGTAGCGTAAGTTATATGTTTTAACAAAAAAAAAAACAAAAAGCACTGAGGGAATTTTTTATAAAAAATTTTAAAAAAATTAGTGTTTATATATATGTGTAAATGTGTGTGTACGCGCTAAAAACTGAATTTTCAAAAAATTACAAAAAAACCGCCTCGGCGCTTTCTGTTTTTTTCTTATAAAACGTTCGATAACATGTCACTTACATTCCCCAATTTCTTAAAAAAAATTGTTACATAAGGTTTTCTTGAGTTTTCTTAACTCAAGTGGGTTTTCTTTCTATCCTTCCTCTGTGTGTGTGTGTGTGTGTGTGTGTGTGTGTGTGTGTGTGTGTGTGTGTGTGTGTATATGGGAAGGTTCTATGCAGAACACTAAACATTGCGAGAACACGTAGAACAAAATGAATCACTCATTTTTTTCAATCCTAAAAACTAAAAAGTAAATGAAAATGATATAAATGTAAGATTTATCGTTTCACACACTAGAATTTAAAACAAAATATGAAAAATCTTCAGTTTTTAAATAACCTACACACATGTAGGTTATGTGTAGGCTAAATTACCTACATGTATGTAAACTATGGGTAGGGAAAAATATATGATTTTATATATTTATATATATATATATATATATATATATAATACACATATAAATGTAAGAAACATAAAATTCAGGAACTATGAACCTTAAATCCCAAAATTTAGTGTTGTTCTATTTGTTCTCGCAATAATTAGTGTTCTGTAATGATCCTTATCCTCTATATATATATATATATATATATATATATATATATATATATATATATATATATATATATATATATATATAGGGGGCCGCTAAAATGAAAACCATCCCCAGTTGCGAGAATCGTGAGAAATCCTCTCCACTAATCAGATTATGCCACCTATACACTTTTATTTTATAATCTAAAGGGTATTTTGGTAATTCATTATAAGTGTCAAATCTCTATCTTTCTCTGTCTTTAAAGTCTCAATCAGACTTTGTATCACATCATCTCATCTCTCTTAAAAGTGTAAACCCTCATCTCATCTTTGTCCTAAAATGGTGTGATACAAAGTCCTGAAGATCACAGCAAGAAGAAGAAGATCAGATAGGACAACTGAAATGCAGAGTATCTACTTCAAAGAATCACAAGTTGATCAAAAGTTGATTTGGATTATCAGAGAAGGTCATTTCTGATGGATCTGATGATATTTCTGATGAAATATTATCAGTTTCTGACGATTCTGATCATCAGACTTTCTGATGATTTGTTCACCAGAATTTCTGATGAAGTGGTTTATCAGAAATTCTGATGAAAGCCCACTTGTCTAAAAATCATAACTCTATCATGCCACCAATGACCGAAGCATGACATTATTGGTTATCATGATTACAAATGCAACTTGAACGATGGATTCAATGAATATGTCAAATTGCTACTTTATGCAGGACTTATTGCATGAATAAACAATTGTTTATTCATGTAAACAGCCGTCTATAAATAGAAGGCTCGAGAGGCAGAAGATACTTGAGTTTGAAGCTTAGAATTCATATACAAACTCCACTGCTCTTCTCACCCACAGAATTCAAGATTCATTTGTATTAGATAATAATCTTACAATCACCTTGTTAAACTAATTTGTTTCAAAGTGATATAAACTTGATAATTCTGTAGGTCTTGTTTCTTGAAAGTTTGATTTCCATTTCCGCATATCTTTTTCACATATACTGAAATCACTTGCCATATTACGTAAAAAGAAGTTGTTAAGGCCATACTGGGTTCAACAATTGGTATCGGAGCAGATTGAATAAATTATTTTCAAACGATCAATCGCTCTTCTTCTTTTTTCTAAATATGGCCAGCTTTCAATCCTGGAATAATGCTTTCAATATTGGTTCTATGTCCAAACCTCCGACTCTGGTCAGAAAGGAATACCCCCAATGGAAAATCAGGAGGGTCAATTTCCTTAATGGTCATGAACGACCAATCCATTGAAAGGGGTCCACATATACCAATGACTGAAATACCAGCAATTCCAGCAACTGACCAACTACCTGCTATCCCTGCCTCCCGATCTCCCAAAACTGAAATACTTTGGAGTGAGGAAGACAAGGAACTGGTAGTTGGGGATGAAAGAGCAAAATCACTCTCAATTATGGCCATCCCCAATGACATATTTTCACAAGTTGATGCTTGTGCATCAGCCAAGGAAATATGGGATCATTTGGAAAATCTTTGTGAAGGAGGAGAAAGGATGAAAAGAAACAAGAGAACAAATAACGTGTCATCTTATGAAAGGTTTAAAAGTTTACCTAATGAAAAATTAAATGACACATATCAAAGGTTCACAAAACTTTTAAACGAGCTAAAGAAATTTGGAATAACTAAATCAATGATGAAAGAAACATAAAATTTCTTGATGCTTTGCCTAGAGAATGCAGGAGTCTCACAATGACTTTCTCCTCAACCCAGAGAGGAAGAAATATTTGAAGAAACCATTCAAAGAGGGGGATCTTTAGCTCTTATCTCAAACCCACAAAGACAAACAATTTCCAATGATCCACAACCATCAAACAGCCAGAGTCTTGAAACTTCTGATACATCATCAGATTTTTCAGCTTTTGCTGAAGCAATAGCACTGCTCACCAAAACATTTGAGCAGAGGTTGAGGGGAGGAGGCCAGAGATACCAGAGGAGTGATAGAGGGAGGATGGATGGTAGATCTAAAGAAGAAGTTAGATCTAAGGATAAAGGAAAGGCTGAGGTGGTGTGTTACAAGTGCAAGCAAAAAGGTCATTATGCATCTGAGTGCAAGACCAAGAAGCTGAAAGATGTTGCTTACTATGAAAAGAAGCTTGAGGAAGCTAAGAAGCAACAACAGCAAGTCAGCTTAATTGCTGGGACAGATACATGGCTATCTGATGACTCTTCTGATGAAGAAGAAGAAGAAGAAGAAGAAGAAGAAATGGCTAATTTATGTCTCATGGCACTTTGTGATGACATACCAGAGACTTCAGGACAACAGGTAAGTTTAGACAATCTTGATCTTGAACGCAAGCTAAATGAGCTCATGTCAGATTTTTTAAACTTGCAAGTTAAACATCAATCAGATGGTAAAAAATCTGATGAGTTGCAGAGGACCTTGAATAAAATTATTCTTGAAAACCAATTACTTATAGAACAAAGTTTAGATCAAAGAGCTAAAATTGAGTTCTTTGAAAATGAAAGAAGAGATCTTTACAAGAAAATAAATGATAAAGAAATTAATGTAAGAGGTTTTCAAGAAGCAAAAGAATTCATAAATTTCATAGAGTCCACTCCAAAGAACAAAGGAGAAGGTTTGGGTTATGTAAGAACAAATAATAACAACAAACCCACTGTCTTTGTAAAAGTAACTCAACAGATTTCTGATAAATTTATATCAGAATCTGATTCTGAAACTTGCAAATCAACATGTTCTGAATACTCCTTTGAAAAGCCCAACTTGGAACCAAAAAGAAGTGAATACAATCAAGAGTTTGTAAAAACTCCAGAAGCAGTTCACTCATCTTTTCAAAATTATCCCATCATTCCATCACAAGAAAGTATATCAGAAGTTTCTGATGATTCTTGTATGTGTGTTGAAACACTGAAGCTTGTTCAACACCATCTCCAAAAGAAAAAGAAAAATTATGTTAATGGCTCAGCATTTAACAGGAATTCTGATGAAAGGTCATTTAGAAATAATAATAAAACCAGAATATCATCAGAAAGAGTACCCAAGCATGCCTGGGTACCTAAAACCCTCTAACCATTTCATTTCAGGACCATCATGTGCAGCAGATCTGGTACTGGGACTCAGGAAGCTCCAAGCACATGACTGGGGATAGGAGCTTACTCAGCAACTTTGTCTCAAAGCTGGGTAAAATGGTGAACTTTGGAAATGGAGTGAAAGGAAGGATAATGGGATACGGATGTATCAGATATGGATGTTTGACCATTGAAAGAGTAGCCTATGTTGAAAGCTTAAAGTATAATTTGTTGAGCTGTGGTCAATTTTGTGATAAAGGTTTTCAGGTAACATTTTTACCCGAAAAATGCTTGCTAATAGGTATGGATGATAATAAAATATATTTAAGTGGGAAAAGAATAAGACAATCAATATACTACTTTGACTTCAAGGAAGAAAATGAACATCCTAAACTTTGTTTATTTTCAAAAATCAACAAAGGAAGTAGCTGGTTGTGGCATAAAAGATTAGCTCACTTAAATTTCAAAAACCTAAGCAAATTAGCAAGTAAAGGTCTGGTAAAAGGATTACCTTTCATATCCTCTAAAAAGGATAAAATTTATGATGCTTGTGAGATGGGAAAATCAAAAAGAAGCTCTCACAAGTCAATTTCTGAATCTTCCATTACACAAAATTGGAACTTTTACACATGGATTTGTGTGGACCCATAGGTACAGAAAGTTTTTCTGGAGAGAAATATATACTAGTAATAGTTGATGATTTTTCCAGATATACATGGGTTGAATTTTTGAGAAAGAAAAGTGAAACTGTTAGTGCATTATCTGTCTATCGCCTCCGTCAATCTAGTCCATAGCAGAAACTGAAGAAAACGAGATTTATATTGTTATATTAGTGATACTTAGTTAAAAAGGCAAGGTGGCATGATTGTAATTAATGAGAAACCTCATTAAACACCTTGGCCTATAAATAGGAGGCTTATGCCTTTGTTTTAAAACTTTTGCCATTTTACATCTTGGAGAGCTAGAGGCTAGAGAGAGAAGCTAGAGAGAGAAAGTTCGTGTTTGTGATTCAGGTGTTGTACGTTTTCAGATTCATCTAATAGAATCACAGTTTAGATTACGTCTCGTGTTTTCGGTCACGTTCGTGTACGGATTCCGCACGTCACACGTTCGATTACCCAATCGTTTCGGAGTCAAAACCGGTCCTACAAGTGGTATCAGAGCTCAGGAGGAAGAGTTTAGCTCAAATTGGATCCGTTTTCTGTCTTCTACACCTTCTTTTTAGATTTGGACAAGATTTCACGGTTAAATTTGGACAAATTTTTCACAGAATGTGTGTTAGTGACTAATAACAAACCCTTGAAAGTTTCACATCATAATTCAAACTAAAAATGGACAAAATGGACCAAATATGCTTCGATTGGAGATTCGCTCTTTTGGATAGTTGATAGGTCCGCTCGTATGTTAACATAGGTCCGCTTGAAATTCAAAAGAGATTCGCTCGAAATAACCTCTTTGGTTCGCTTTTCAGACAAATTCACTGTTAGATTCACTCGAGCAAACATATTCAGGTCATTGACTTTCAGGTGATTTGTCAAAGTGTCGGATACTCGCCCAAGCAGATTCCCATCCGATCCATTGTTACATACTCATTTTGTTGACTTTTGTTGACTCACTCGATCGGATACTAGTTTGTTTCAGTTGATTGTTAGTGATTGAACTAATCTTGTTGTTTGTTTGATTCAGGTTATTTAAGAATTTCACATTATGGCTTGTGATCATGATAAATGGTGGAGAAATGACTACGCAAGATGGGAAATTGGAAAGTTAGATGAACCTTTCAAAGAAGCTCAAAGAGCCAAACGATGGAATGAAGAATTAGAATGTTACATGGATCCACGGGGTAATCCAGTTGTTGACCCATCAAAAGTGGATTTTGAAGCTGTAACAAATTTGCTTCCAAGGCAGGCTACTTTCAACACACGAAGGTTATCTGATAAAGCATATTTGCCTGATTTGGAAAAGAAGATAAGAGAGGTTTGTGAAGCAAGTCTACCGAAGGTGGTAGAGATGAAGAAGAAGAAAGAAGAAGAGTTGAAAAAGATGGTTGAAGGAATGAAGGATATGGCAAAGAATGATGTAGAAGAGGAACAGAAGATGGAAGAAAAAGAGAAGAAAGAAGAAGATCAGAAAGGTGAGACAGAAGAATCATTGGTGCTGAAAGAGTCTGAGGAAAATGAATCTTCTGACTTATTGAATGTTGGTTTAATTGATGAAAAAGAAAACAAGTGCAGGAATTGCATAGAAATGTGCAAAGCCTGTACTGAAAAAGATGAAATAATTAAAGCAAAAGAAATTGAAGCAACCAAACTTGAAAATGTTTTCACAATAAAATGTAAAGAAATGATTGACAAAGAAGACATTTTGAAAACAAAAGTTGAAAAACTAACACAGAAATGTCAAGGTCTTGAAAAGGATAATGAGGTTTATCGACAACTGTGTACAGCAAAATGTGTCGATTGTGTTGAAAAAGAATCTAAATTTCAAGATTTACAAAAACAGTATGATTCTTTAAAGTGGTCGAGTCAGAGAGTACAAGAAGCTTATGATACTTTGAAAAGCCAAGTCAAAAGTTTTGATCAAAGACTATCTGAAACTTTAATCACTAAATAAATGTATGAAAGAAAGTTTAAAGAGAAGCAAATTGAATTGAACAAATCTGTTGATGAAATTGCTAATCTTAAACAAGTCTTGGCTGAAAAAGAAAAAATTGTTACAAAACTTCAAAGTTATCATAACACTTCGTACATTCTCGAACGCATTTTCAACATCACACCAGATGACAAAGTTACTGATAATTGCAAAAAGGGTATTGGTTCAGAATTTCATCAGGTACCACCACCATTGAGAGACAATTATACTTTTTATGATGAGGAAAAGGTGGCAAAGGGTTTAAACATAGCTGACCAATTACCTGAAAGTATCGATGTGATTTACACCAAAACTGATGATGCTAATGATTCAGAGGTGGTGAGTAAGGTGGTTGATAGTGTTTTGAAAGATGAGTCTACAAAAGGTAAATCTGAATCACAAGATGAAGATGAAGGAAATCTTTATGATGGATATCTGAAAGACACAAAATCCGAGAAGAATTTGAATGATGATTCAAAAGGATTGGTTTATACCATGATTGGATCGGACAAACTATTCTTAGATGTCGTGTTCCCGATTCAGAATGTGATTTCAGAAAAGGTCGATAAAGTTTTCAAAATGGTTGAGATTCAAAAGTCTGAGATTTCGAAGTTTGCTGGTAAAGGTTACAAAGGTTCTTATAACAAACCTGGTTCTAAGAAGAAAAACATGAAGGCTGGTTTGGGTTATAAGAAGAAACAAAATCGAAACAAAACTGAAATGCCAAATTTTCAGACAAAAATGAGTTTTGTTCAAGGAAAAAGCTTCACAGAAGAGGAAAAACTCAAATTTGGACAACAGTCTAATGAGGAGTTTGATGCTATGAAAAAGAAACAACAACATGCCAAGGATGTTTCAAAGAAAGTGTGTTTTAAATGTGACCAAATTGGACATGTTGCACGAAAGTGTCCAAATCCAAAGTCTGTTGATGTTGAAAAACAGAAATCTGAGAATGTGAAACCAAGGTCAACCAGATTTGATTCGAGACAAACTTGGAAGTATAATACAAACAAGTTTGCTTCAAATCAAAACTGGAAATCAAATCTGAAAAGGTTCGATTCAAGACAGACCTGGAAGTCTCACACGCCCAGATTCAGAACAACACAGAGTTGGAGAACATCTGTTGATATGACAAAACCTCAAGAGTTTTGGAAACCTAAAAATGTTGTTCAAAATCAAAAGGTTCAGAAAGGAACAAATTTTTACAAAAGAGGTACTCCGAAAGGTCAAGTATGGAGTGCTAAGAAACAAGTGTTGTTGGTAAATGATGTGAAAGTTGAAATCAAAGCTGAAAAAGTTTTAAATGACAAAGATTTTCCAAAATTGAATGAAAATTATTGTGTTGAAATGCCTAAGGTCCAACAGACCTGGGCTAAATTGTTCAAATGATTGATTAAGTTTGAGTGTGCAGGTGCTCAACGAAGCTGAAGATTGTGAGACTGATAGTTGGAGCAACCTGGCACAGGAAGAGGTTGCAGGACCCTGGTTTGGTTGAACAGGGAGTTTAGTTTGAGTGTTGTTTGTACATAAATAAACAATATTTTCAAAACTCTAAAAACTTGAAAAATTAAAATCCAAAAATATGTTTTTAGTTTGTTAAAATTTTGAAAAACCAAAAATATGTTATGTTTTAGTTTTTGTTAGAATAATTGTTAATTGAATACGCCGAAACCCTCACGGATGAACAAACATGATTACATTCATCAGATTGAAAAACGGTTTTCAAACTGTAAATATCAATGTGTTGTAAATCATGGGGGTAATTACTGCTTTTAGTATGATTCAGTGCATGATTAGCAGAACATGGATGGCGAGACAAAGCTATCAGTATTGGGTTGTCAAACTTTTAATGATTTTGCATTTTAGGGGGAGAAAAATTGTTACAAACCTTAGATATGTCGATAAAATACAAAAACATTAGAAAATTTGAAAAATACAAAAACATGATAAAATTCAAAAAATTTTGAGTTGTGCGTAAAAAGAGGAAATGATAGTACATCAGTAGACAGTTACAGTATGCTAAAGAATTGTAAAGAATTAATAAGCGTTAAACAGTCTCAGTGATGATATGTCGATAGGTTTTTATACACTTAGTAAACTTTTTCGGGATATAAACCTAAATTCAAACACTTGCTTATTTCGTGGGGAACACTACTTGAATATATAGGTAACCCCTGAAATCTCGTTTGAAAGGTCCCATATTCTGAGATACTAGGTCTTTATACTCAGTGATATCTAGGGTATTATTCTGGGACTTCTGCTGTATGGAAGTACTGACCTAGTCCCCGAATAATACTTTCTGCAAATGCTTGAAACACAGCATCGCCCTCAGCAAGCTGATGAAAACAATAAAATTGATAGTCGCTGCTGTTGTAACAAAAAGATCCTCTAAAGGGGACACACCAGAAAGTCGAAGCCGTCATCTCTCTGCGTATACGGAAGTATCGACCTGAGCTCTCACGGCCCTCGCATTTAACCTCTTACAGATATCATCTGTGGTATACTCACCTGTAAGACTGAATATCTGGGATTCTGGATACGGGAGTATATTCAAAAGGTGGGACACATGAATGAGTTTAAGTTCTTAAAACATCTAATTCGTATCCTGAATCAGTTGAAATTTGTATGAAAATTTAAGTGGATCAGTATATCGACAATCTAAGTGAATTGTTTAGTTCTTAATGTGTAACTAAGCTCAACGGTACTTGTAATTTGTCAAAACTGATATGATCCTCTGTCGCATTCTCAAACAAAAATATTGTATGTAAATATATTTGTACATATTTCTTACTGCTTTATATTTTCAGAAAATACAACAAGATTTTGATTTCTGCTTTATTTTCGACAACCAATGTCTGAGTTGCTGAGTTTCAAAAATCTGGTAAGCTAATTGTGTTTCTGAAATATAAAACAGGTTCATTAATTTGAAACTTGAAATTTCTAGAAAAGTTCGAAAACAGTTTGTGATATCTCCAAGGTCATTAGTTTGGACTTGGACGATTAACTGTGGGGGAGTTGGATTCTTTAACATTGTCAAATTCAGAAATATTGTTGATAGGGGGTGTAACGCTCCGCATTTCCGCACTTTCTCGTTTTAGCAAGTCATGTTGTACTTTCCATATTTAGACACTTGTACTCTCTTTGTAATCTACTTTCGTTTCATTTGTAATTCGAGACTATTGATCATAATGAAAACGAAGCTATTTTATTCATGTTTGTGTTAGATTTATGTGCAAATTTTCACGTTTGAACGATATATTATCCTAGACTCTCGATTCGTTGTTACGCTCTAAGCTCGTTAAGCTAGTTGAAACTATTAAAATGATGAGATACAGATCCTAAAGCTCAAAACTCGAAAGCCTTGAGAAACGAATAAACGTTTAAAGATTTCATTTCGTTATAAATATGGTTGTTTTTTTTAATTATTTAAAATCATGAAATTAATTAATTCTTTTTTTTTCTTTTCTTTTTTTTTATTTAAAAGTTATTTTTATAATAAATTTATTTAGATCCGTTAGATTTTTAAGGTTAAGAAATAACCTAGTTAAATTACTTAACCAATAACTAATTGGATAAAATACTTTATCACTTAGTTAGTAGTTTAAACTATGAGGTTAGTTCTTTTAAATGATATAACTTAACTAGTTAAAGTTCAGGGGTAAAGTGTGTAACAAATGATAATATAAGGTTTTTAGTAAAAAGAAAAAATAAACAAAAAGACTGAAGGAAGCTGGGATCGAACCCGGGTGTTCAGCGACTCCAAGCAACCGCCCAACCACTCCGTTGTGGTTTCTTTTGTGATCAAATCCAAGCCTCAAATTACTTAAGCACTCCCGCCAAAGTAGCCCAGCGTGCAAATCAGCAATCAGACGCGTTCAACTCTATATTTTTGGCGGTTTTCTTATTTTTTTGAGTTTTAAACTCGAAATTAGGCATTTAATACCCAACCAACACAACCCAAACCTTCTCCTATAAATACCACACTAATCCAAGTCCTAAACACTTTACAAACTCATCCAAATCACTCTTAAAACATCAAAAACGCAGCTGATTATCACAAATTCGAGCAGATTGTTAGCTCTCCACTAAAGTGAGCATAACTCACTCATTTCTTAACCTTTTCACTTGATTCTTTTTCCCACTTGTTTGGAACAACCTTAGGAACATTTTCAGAGGTTTTCCATGGAAAACCAAGCTCTGGAATGTCCCCAAAAAGGCTCCAAAGTGGACTGTTCGTTTTTGTTTTCATCTAAACTTTGTTAATCTTAGTAAACTTGAGTCTATCTCATCTCAAACCTATGTCTTAATGCTCATAATCAAATGAATGGTTAGTTGGGCTTAAAACAAGGCTGAGAAATGTTAAATCAGAGGTTAAAACCTCACAAATATTCTGTTTTAGTTAGGGTTTTACCCACAAGTAGTGTTCAAGCATGAAGCTTGATGAATGTGTGATGGTTGGACTAGCTTGGGCTATCCTTCATAGAAATCCACTCACTACTTGATGTTTTTCCATAGATTAGTTGTTGTTATTACATTATTACTTGTAAGTTCATGACCCTCCTTGTTGTTTATAACAACAAGTGTAGTGGTGAACAATAGAGGTACCTAAATGGAAGCTTGTTCTTCCTACCTCATGTATGAATTCTATGACACAAAGAGGTGCCTAAATGGAGACATTAATCTCCTACCTCATGCTTGAACCTAGGACTTTGTAATCTTTTTATTTTATTCCATATGTATACCTAAGTAACTAAACTTGATGATAATGTAACACCCTAATTTTGTAATTGACTAAAGTCGCAGCGGAAACACGTACCATAAAATTTCTTTCCTTATAATTACCTTGACTTACTTAAAACTTCATTTTAATACAACCTTTCCACAAGAAGTCATCAACTGACTCATTTACAATTAAATGCATGACATGGGTTTTCTAAATTTCAACACCAACGTTTCCGTACAATCTGTCTTGTGACTCGATCCTCGATCTCTAATCCTTGAAGATCCTCGTGACTCGTACAACCTGCACTCACCACATTCATTCATACATTAGCACACATTATATAAACAAGATTCATTCACAAACACTTCACTGTTCGTCATTTTTCAAACTTTAAGCATTACATCTGCGTATCCATTCCCTGGTGAGGCTTCAGTAATGTACCTGCATTACCTTTCATTCTCAAGGTACACCATTAAAACGTTAACACTCAACCTGTCTAAATCATGCTTACATACATACTTACATATAAACATACATTCACATCTACATACATACATATCTTTCCTCCAACTTTACATACATGCATACACTCATACATGTCTTTACACATACATACATACACGATTACATACATACATACATACATACCTTTCCTACGTCTCTACATTCATGCATACACTCATACATATCTTTATACATACGTACGTTCACATCTACATACGTACATACCTTTCTTACATCTTTACATACATGCATACACTCATACATACCTTTATACATACATACATACACATCTATATACGTAAAGGAAATTCTTAACTTAGAATCCCACATTTAGGTACCATATTACTACATATTCTTTAGGATCCCACCTTTAGGTACCATATTACTACATATCCTTAGGATCCCACCTTTAGGTACCATATTACTACCTATTCTCTAGGATCCCACCTTTAGGTACCATATTACTACCTATTCTCTAGGATCCCACCTTTGGGTACCATATTACTACTTATTCTTTAGGATCCCACCTTTAGGTACCATATTACTACATATTCTTTAGGATCCCACCTTTGGGTACCATATTACTACATATTCTTTAGGATCCCACCTTTAGGTACCATATTACTACATATTCTTTAGGATCCCACCTTTGGGTACCATATTACTACATATTCTTTAGGATCCCACCTTTAGGTACCATATTACTACATATTCTTTAGGATCCCACCTTTGGGTACCATATTACTACATATTCTTTAGGATCCCACCTTTGGGTACCATATTACTACATATTCTTTAGGATCCCACCTTTGGGTACCATATTACTACATATTCTTTAGGATCCCACCTTTGGGTACCATATTACTACATATTCTTTAGGATCCCACCTTTGGGTACCATATTACTACATATTCTTTAGGATCCCACCTTTGGGTACCATATTACTACATATTCTTTAGGATCCCACCTTTGGGTACCATACCCGTCGGCGACGCCCTCTAGTTTTTTGCAGTTTTCTGCAGGTTCGTTTCGTCGTCCGTGCGCACTAAAACGCACGTAACTTTTGAACCGTTTACCCGTTTGACCTCCCGTTTCTTCCTAGATGCTTGTAAATTCACATTCTATCATATGAACATAAAATCTTACCTCCGGATTACGGAAATCCTTAACTTACATACATTCGACTTAACTATTTTCTAACTATTTGACCCGTTAAGGGTGTTCGCGCATTAATTGGTCTATGACTGACCAAACCATCATCCCCACTTCCATACCTGTCCAAAACATTACTCTAATCGAATAACTTGCTTCCAAACCACTTTTAAGTTCTTTTACCCCAAAATACCCATCATGGGCATTTTGGTCAACCTTAAACCCATCATTTACGACGAAAGACCTTAACACATATTTGACCTCAAACATCATATTTAATTCATTACAACACTTTATTACTTACTTGTACTACGAAGTGATTACGGAAATCACTTACCTCGTGCATCCATGTTCGTAACCGCTTCCTTGCCCCATTTCGACCCGTTAGCCTTTCATGCTTGGTCCATGCTAGTGTGGTTCCTATCCTTTCATGTCGTCATGCCATAATAATGTTAGTACTCATGCTTATTCATATTAATACACATTTTCCAGCTCTTATCTACATTGACTTTCACTAACACGCATACAACATAAATTGTCAACCACATTGTTCAGTTAGACAACCTAACGTAATTCATAACATCATCCTTTACTAGCATGGTCATATATTATATATTTAGTACACATTCACTTCTTGATTGAAATTAAATGATTAATAAAAACACATGGGGAGCATCGCCCGTTCAAGCACAATGTACAAGCTTCTAATGCATAGTCTTGACCAACACATACATTCAACCCGAATTCTTGTATGAGTTCCATCTAAAGCACATTCCTCAAGTTAGTATACTACTAATTACATCATTATCATGTTTCATTCATATATGTCAAGCCATTTCATACAATCTCACATCCTAACTTCACCTAGACATTTCATCAAACACTTGGCGTGCGTACTACTAGCTATGCACAATGTACAACTAATTTATGCATGATCTTCCAAGTTCATACATAATTCATCAATTTCTTCATTCTAATCAACATGAATCATACATGCATAAACATCAAACATACTAGTATCACATTTCTTTCAATTCCCCTCATAAGAATCCATCTTACAAATCAAAATACATCAATTTTAAGCAAGAATTTAGACATAGATGATTTATCCATGTCATCATCTTCACCATAACAACGGGTTTCACATCTAAACTTCAAATTAACACAAACCTTACATAACCCATGTTCTATATGATGTTTCTAACCCTTATACATGATCAATTTCATATTATCTCACGGATTAGAGCATAACCCACTTCACCCATGATCACAAATCTTAGATTTAAGACATACCTTATGATCCCCTCGTGTTGGTGATCATTAATCCATGCTCGGTTATGAGTTTAAGCATCATTTAGCCTTCCAATTTGATGAAAATGATGAAGTTAGGGTTCTTGACTCCATGGGAGTCTCCTGCTCGTTCAAGAACACACGCGAAGTGTGTGTTTGTGTGTGTGTTTTGTTATTTAGTAACCCAACTTTCATTATATCCCATTTAACCCCTCCATGTTTGCCATTAAAACATAATTGGCACAACTTTCATCTTTTAAATAGTTTTTATCATACAATTTACTAGGTTAAATAGCCTAGTCATTTATTTCATGATATGTCATATAGGAACATACAACAAATATAAGCATTCGGGTTTTGGGGTGTTACAAGTCTACCCCCCTTAAATGAGGTTTCGTCCCCGAAACCTTTCTCATTTCCTCTTACACACACACATCTATGTTTTTTTTTTTTTTTGACTTAATAGTCACATTATAATTATAAGTAATCATCCTATCTCATTTCATAATTATTCATACACTTGACTTCTTCTTAACAAGTCTATACTTTCCATGGCATACTTTCACATAACATTCTCATTTCCTCGACCCGTTAGTAGCAGGTCAATATACATATTCATTTAAACTTATAATAATGCTTACCTTCATATGATCTGTTTAAAATAGATTTAATACTTTTGCCTCATCCTTTAAGATTCCATTCCATGCACACGTTGTATAACATTTAACTATTGTTTTGTTATCACCACAAAACTACTACTTCATAGTTACACCTACATGCTTAACTCTATAGTTAGCTCATTCTACTTTTCTATAGTCATTTGTACCATACATATCCTTACGTTACCTTCAACTTGCCTCATTCGTTCCACATTACTAACCTCTCATTTCGTGTCTTACTTATTTTGCATAAGCATACGTGTCGTGCAATTCATTTCATGAGAGTTTAACCAATACTCGAGCTTTTCACTCAAAACCTTTGAGATTCGCTTCTTGATGACATAGCTTTCTTCTTATGTCAACAAAAAAAAAATCAAACTTCCCATATTATACCATACCCATTCCATCATTCATTTCGTAGGTCGTACCCAATTAACCAATTCTTGGAATAAATTAAACTTCCCATAATACCCATTCCATATTGTGCCAATTAACCAATTCATACTTATTTAACATAAGTTAAACTTTTTACTGACCTCATCTCATATCATCAATCGACGATCCGCAACCCAGATCGATCCGCATTCTTCACGAGTACTAGCCATACTAGGCTAGATTTCATTCATCCGCGTAATGCGATTTCGCCCGTGCACATCCTTCCACCAATTCGTTTGGTTTCATCACATCAAGAGTTCCTAACATTATAATCTACAATTTTAGCGGTTAGCACATTTCATTCAAGCATTCATTATACTAGGTGATTACTCACCTATATTTCCTTTTTCAACGTCCTCTCGACATAACCACGAGCTCATCACCATGACTATCATCCAATTTCAAGAATCCATCCTAGGATTCTTATTAATGTTTCTTTCATGTTTATTTCATTATTCATATCATTGTCCGGGTATTAGCCCGTCATTCATTTTGAGTCCCAGTAGTCGATTACTAGCACTATTAACACATAACTTATTCGAAACTTCTTTCTTTCATTTTAAAATTTAAAATTTAGGTTTGCGTGCCAATCCTGATCATTCTTTCATCCAGTTACTTTACATTTACTCACATGATTCGTTTGACACAACCATGGTCAAACCATTGACACATCGCGATGTGGGCTATTTTCATCATTTCTATATTTTAACTCGTCCTTCGGACGCAATCATAGCATCCATACCTTTCATTATTTCTATGTTTTGAATCCGTCTAGCGGTTTCGAACATTCTCTTCATGCATTTCATACCTTGAATCCGTCTCACAGATTCAAACATATCATTCATGCCTTTCATCCTTGAATCCGTCTCACAGATTCAAACATTGCATTCATAACTTTCATTCCTTGAATCCATCTCCCGGATTCAGACATATTATTCATATCTTTCCTTCCTTGAATCCGTCTCATGGATTCAAATCATTTCATTCATACATTGCATTCCTTGAATCCATCTCGTGGATTCAAACATTTCATTCATACATATCATTCATATCTTGTTGATCCGTACCTTCTTACAGATTCAACATTCTTCATTTTTTTTTATCACTCATACTTTTCATTCCTACATAGTACTCTCAACTTCCCGAGAGTCTTAATTCCCATTTCCCCCACACGCCCGCCTGCTACCCAACTCTACCAGACATACCTGTAACAATTATCATAATCTCACGAATGTCATACGTTTCTCGTGCACTGGCCAGGTACACAATCCACATAGTAGTTTCGTGCCTTCATGTAATTGTCACCTTATGTCCGTAGACTTAGGTTTCGGCGCGTGTATCACTTTCAGTACCTCATTACATACAATCCTTATCTTTCATTTAAAACTTTTCCTTCCTTTAATGGACTTTACCATTGCTTACATCCTTACATTAAATTCACATACCTGGGCTCATTTGCCTACTTGTCTCATTACCTCTTTGCCTACCTTAGTATTCATTCTAGGCTGCATTCACGGATCATCCTCTTCCAACACTTATGCTTACCTTGCACATACAAAACCGTCAGTTTTGTTATACGTATACATAAATGCATACTTTCATCAACCCTTTACCTTTGGATCTTGATCGAGTCTTGGATTGTACGGATTTCTTATCTCAAGAGCACACAAGTTTGAGTTCAAGTACTTACCTTCTCGTACTTGATTCCCTCAAACCAGGGCTCTGATACCAACTTGTAACACCCTAATTTTGTAATTGACTAAAGTCGCAGCGGAAACACGTACCATAAAATTTCTTTCCTTATAATTACCTTGACTTACTTAAAACTTCATTTTAATACAACCTTTCCACAAGAAGTCATCAATTGACTCATTTACAATTAAATGCATGACATGGGTTTTCTAAATTTCAACACCAACGTTTCCGTACAATCTGTCTTGTGACTCGATCCTCGATCTCTAATCCTTGAAGATCCTCGTGACTCGTACAACCTGCACTCACCACATTCATTCATACATTAGCACACATTATATAAACAAGATTCATTCACAAACACTTCACTGTTCGTCATTTTTCAAACTTTAAGCATTACATCTGCGTATCCATTCCCTGGTGAGGCTTCAGTAATGTACCTGCATTACCTTTCATTCTCAAGGTACACCATTAAAACGTTAACACTCAACCTGTCTAAATCATGCTTACATACATACTTACATATAAACATACATTCACATCTACATACATACATATCTTTCCTCCAACTTTACATACATGCATACACTCATACATGTCTTTACACATACATACATACACGATTACATACATACATACATACATACATACATACCTTTCCTACGTCTCTACATTCATGCATACACTCATACATATCTTTATACATACGTACGTTCACATCTACATACGTACATACCTTTCTTACATCTTTACATACATGCATACACTCATACATACCTTTATACATACATACATACACATCTATATACGTAAAGGAAATTCTTAACTTAGAATCCCACATTTAGGTACCATATTACTACATATTCTTTAGGATCCCACCTTTAGGTACCATATTACTACATATCCTTAGGATCCCACCTTTAGGTACCATATTACTACCTATTCTCTAGGATCCCACCTTTAGGTACCATATTACTACCTATTCTCTAGGATCCCACCTTTAGGTACCATATTACTACATATTCTTTAGGATCCCACCTTTGGGTACCATATTACTACATATTCTTTAGGATCCCACCTTTAGGTACCACATTACTACATATTCTTTAGGATCCCACCTTTGGGTACCATATTACTACATATTCTTTAGGATCCCACCTTTAGGTACCATATTACTACATATTCTTTAGGATCCCACCTTTGGGTACCATATTACTACATATTCTTTAGGATCCCACCTTTGGGTACCATATTACTACATATTCTTTAGGATCCCACCTTTGGGTACCATATTACTACATATTCTTTAGGATCCCACCTTTGGGTACCATATTACTACATATTCTTTAGGATCCCACCTTTGGGTACCATATTACTACATATTCTTTAGGATCCCACCTTTGGGTACCATACCCGTCGGCGACGCCCTCTAGTTTTTTGCAGTTTTCTGCAGGTTCGTTTCGTCGTCCGTACGCACTAAAACGCACGTAACTTTTGAACCGTTTACCCGTTTGACCTCCCGTTTCTTCCTAGATGCTTGTAAATTCACATTCTATCATATGAACATAAAATCTTACCTCCGGATTACGGAAATCCTTAACTTACATACATTCGACTTAACTATTTTCTAACTATTTGACCCGTTAAGGGTGTTCGCGCATTAATTGGTCTATGACTGACCAAACCATCATCCCCACTTCCATACCTGTCCAAAACATTACTCTAATCGAATAACTTGCTTCTAAACCACTTTTAAGTTCTTTTACCCCAAAATACCCATCATGGGCATTTTGGTCAACCTTAAACCCATCATTTACGACGAAAGACCTTAACACATATTTGACCTCAAACATCATATTTAATTCATTACAACACTTTATTACTTACTTGTACTACGAAGTGATTACGGAAATCACTTACCTCGTGCATCCATGTTCGTAACCGCTTCCTTGCCCCATTTCGACCCGTTAGCCTTTCATGCTTGGTCCATGCTAGTGTGGTTCCTATCCTTTCATGTCGTCATGCCATAATAATGTTAGTACTCATGCTTATTCATATTAATACACATTTTCCAGCTCTTATCTACATTGACTTTCACTAACACGCATACAACATAAATTGTCAACCACATTGTTCAGTTAGACAACCTAACGTAATTCATAACATCATCCTTTACTAGCATGGTCATATATTATATATTTAGTACACATTCACTTCTTGATTGAAATTAAATGATTAATAAAAACACATGGGGAGCATCGCCCGTTCAAGCACAATGTACAAGCTTCTAATGCATAGTCTTGACCAACACATACATTCAACCCGAATTCTTGTATGAGTTCCATCTAAAGCACATTCCTCAAGTTAGTATACTACTAATTACATCATTATCATGTTTCATTCATATATGTCAAGCCATTTCATACAATCTCACATCCTAACTTCACCTAGACATTTCATCAAACACTTGGCGTGCGTACTACTAGCTATGCACAATGTACAACTAATTTATGCATGATCTTCCAAGTTCATACATAATTCATCAATTTCTTCATTCTAATCAACATGAATCATACATGCATAAACATCAAACATACTAGTATCACATTTCTTTCAATTCCCCTCATAAGAATCCATCTTACAAATCAAAATACATCAATTTTAAGCAAGAATTTAGACATAGATGATTTATCCATGTCATCATCTTCACCATAACAACGGGTTTCACATCTAAACTTCAAATTAACACAAACCTTACATAACCCATGTTCTATATGATGTTTCTAACCCTTATACATGATCAATTTCATATTATCTCACGGATTAGAGCATAACCCACTTCACCCATGATCACAAATCTTAGATTTAAGACATACCTTATGATCCCCTCGTGTTGGTGATCATTAATCCATGCTCGGTTATGAGTTTAAGCATCATTTAGCCTTCCAATTTGATGAAAATGATGAAGTTAGGGTTCTTGACTCCATGGGAGTCTCCTGCTCGTTCAAGAACACACGCGAAGTGTGTGTTTGTGTGTGTGTTTTGTTATTTAGTAACCCAACTTTCATTATATCCCATTTAACCCCTCCATGTTTGCCATTAAAACATAATTGGCACAACTTTCATCTTTTAAATAGTTTTTATCATACAATTTACTAGGTTAAATAGCCTAGTCATTTATTTCATGATATGTCATATAGGAACATACAACAAATATAAGCATTCGGGTTTTGGGGTGTTACAGATAACTTAATAGTTACTTGTCAAGAATATGTTACATCATCTATGACCATGCCCTTGTTACGACTCTAATGGACCGTTGAATCCATGAAATCATACTAACTCTTTTGAGTTTTAATAGTGTCAAGAACAAGAGTTATGTGTACAAGATAATTATTTTCACTTATGTTATTTTCCATACATTTTAGACTCCGAATCTATAATCTTCCGATTTTCCCTAAACTCACACACCTATGTTTTCCTTGTGTAGAAGGACTAGGTGCTCCAAACTAATCCATCCACCAACTCACTCGTGGGATCTCAAGTAGGAAAGCTTGTAACCACGGTGAGTATACTCGATCCCTTTTTCCCCTTTACACTTTGGGATGCAACATGTATACCTATTCAAAACAACTTTTATGTTTAAACAAAACATACTCTATCTATGAACGTGACATGAAACTATTATGAATATTGCTATGCTTGTATGCTCTATGAACGATTTGGAACGTTATATGCTCATTAACTTTGCTAGCCCACCTTAACAATTATAGCGCTATAGGATTAACGCCCCGCCCGCTATTCTATTGGGTATTGTTAAGTTAAACATTACCACCCCGCTAAACTATTGGGATTAGGCTATTTTATGCGTTGTATTCTTGGGTTTGATCATATAGTACGCCAAAATTGCATTGCTAGTAAATTTATTCACTGTGTAACATGTTGGATATGAGTTTTTATTCTATTATGCTATGTAGTCAAACTTGTATACTCGCCTTTGCTTTTGCATTGAACTCTATTTTAATACATGTTGCAGGTTAATTATTGAGATGATATGCAAGACGAAACAAGATTTAGGGTGGACTAGATACACACCTAGATTAATCTATCTTTTGTTGTTATGTTATAATTTGAAACAATGTTGCCATTTTTATTTGAATCTTGTATGACATTTAGTCTTGAAATGAAATTTTGAATTAAATTAATATTGTCACATAGTGTTATGATGTTTTGAGCAATTTGTTCGTCTCATCCCGATGTTTCCGCCATCGGTTGGGGTGTGACAGATTGGTATCAGAGCCATAACTATATGGAATTAGGAAAAATTGCCATGCTTTTGCCCTAATCTATAGTTCTAGGAATTTTGCCTCTTTTATGTTGTTTAAAACTTTTGTGCTCTACCATGCATGCTTCCTAGCCATACTTTTGATTAAATTTATGTGCCTTTCCTGAGGCTAACACTAATACACTTATGCTATTTTTATACTCTTGTGACATCAATGAGAAGAATTTACCAAAATAGGCGTGAAACCCACAATTTGGTAAACGACTCTCTTTCTACCTTTAATCTATTTTTGCACGAAATTCCACCATTAAGCTAGGAGTGACATCCACAACTTAATGGTAATTTCCATTTCAACTCTAGTGGACCCTCGTCAAAGTGTTAAAATTTTATTTTGGCCGACGAGTACCAACCACATTTAGGGTACGAAATCGTCAAGTTAGGGGTGAAACCCACATCTCGTCGATTAAGTCCCATTCCTCGATTTTTATTCTCGCCAAAGTCTCGAATGTTTCAATCATTTAGAGATGTGTAGTAACCGGAAGGGTAAGATACCGTTAATCGCTTCTCGACGAGAGTATCTTACTTATAGGCCAAAGCACAATATCTTTAATTCGAAAGAACTTTCGACCCACTTTAGAATAGTCGACGTTTCTCTACCCGAAACAATCCAATGTTTTATTGAGCCTCTCTTTTATGTATCTCAATTTATATGTGATTTTATACTTGAACGTTCGTTCATTTCCAAATGTCGTTTTAATCATTTCGCACGTTATCGCAATCACAAACAATAATAATCCCTCTCGTGAACAAACTAAATTTACAATGCTTTCCTTATCCATGTTATGCTATGTGAAACCCATGATTATACTATGTGAGACGTCGTAATCTTTTATGAACCTTTTATGCTATATGACATTTTATGCCATGTGGATCAAGTGAACCTTTTATGCTATGTGACCCTTTATGCTATGTGATCAATTTCATTTCTTAAACGAACATTATGACCAAGTCTCACCTATTCGTTCTTTTGAATCTTAGATGTCTTCTCGTCACTCCAACGCGTCTAAGAAGTCAAGGTCCCGTTCCACAAAGAAGATGATGGCTTTCATGGCCGATCAATTTGCGCGTGTCGTTCCAAAGGTCATTTCCGAGATTCGAGCCTCTGAAACTCCTCACTCTTCCATCGACTCTAAGGTTGAAGCACGCAAGCCCGTCTCGTTCAACTTCAAGCACTTTTCATCGTGCAATCCAAAGCCATTCACTGGCAATGATGGGGTGACCACCATGCTCGAGTGGTTTGACAGCATAGAGGTCACATTCATCAATAGCGATTGCCCCGAAGAGCTCAAGACGCGCAGCGCGACTGGGGTATTCCAAGCCCGAGCTCTCGAGTGGTGGACGAATGAAAGAAACATCCGTTCGAACGAGCTGGCATATGCGTTGACATGGGAAGAGACTAAGGCCCTGATGATGGATGAGTTTTGTCCTCCGCATGAGCAACGAAAGTTGGAGGAAGAATTTTGGGTTTTAAAGCAGATTGGTGACGATAACCTAGCCTACACCACCCGTTTCAAACAACTCAGCTTCATTGTCCCTCACCTTGTCTCGACCCCTGATCGCAAGAAAAGCAAGTATATCAATGGATTACCCCCTAGCATGCGTGATACGATCGAGGCAGCCAAACTCGATAGCATCGAAGCCATTTACCGTTTGGCCGCATCCTTGAACAACAACCGTGTTCGTGATAAGCAAGCCGCAAACCCCGTTCCTTCAAAGCCAGCCCACCAAATCATCCAACAATCGAATAACAATAGGGGGAAGAAGCGAAAGCAATCCAACCCCGTTTGTAACGCGATTGTGCCGCCTGTTAACCCGAACCCTGTTGCTCCTGATAACGCCCAAAAGTCGTACACTGGGGGTTCACCCCAAGTGTGCCACTTGTAACTACCATCATCCCGTCAATGCTAGGTGTCGCCGTTGTGGCCATTGTAACCGTTATGGACACGACATCGCCTTTTGCCGCTACCAACAACAACAAGCACCACAAGCTCAGCAAGCGCAACAAGCTCCACCTGCTCCTCCAAACGCAAGACCAGCTAGGGCTTGTTTCAAATGTGGGGACGTTAATCATATTCGCCCTCAATGTCCGTTATGGAATCAAGAGCAACAACAACCTCCTCGTGGACGCGCCTTCAACTTAAACGCAAATCAAGCGCGCAACGACAATGACGTCGTTAATGGTACGTTTCTTGTTAACCACCTTTATGCTTCGATACTATTTGATACTGGTGCGGACAAAAGATTTGTGTCCTTAGAATTCGAATCATTGTTAAATTGTGCACGCTCTAAGCTACCTAAGTCGTTTTCCGTTGAAGTCGCCAATGGCAAGTCTATCTTAGTCGATTCCATTCTCCTCGATTGTCGTCTTACTCTTAACGAGCATGCTTTCTCTATCGATCTTATACCCATGCAATTGGGTAGTTTCGACGTCATCATAGGCATGGATTGGCTCCAAAAGAACCATGTCGAAATCGCTTGTCACAAGAAGTTCGTTCGCTTACCTCTTCCATCTGGTGACGTTTTACACGTTTATGGAGACCGACCTTCAAAGGGACTAAAGTTGATGTCCTGCACACAAGAGAACAAGTACTTACGCAAACAGTACTTTGCCTTTTTAGCCCACGTTGTGGAAGAAAAAGGCAAGGGAAAAAGTTTTAGTGATGTTCCAGTGGTGCGCGACTTCCCTGACGTCTTTCCTGAAGATTTACCCGGTCCTCCTCCTTCTCGATCCGTTGACTTTTGTATTGACCTCATACCTGGTGCGACTCCTGTTGCCAAGGCTCCTTATCGTCTTGCACCTTTCGAGATGCAAGAATTGTCTACTCAGCTTCAAGAACTCCTCGACAAGGGTTTCATTCGTCCAAGTACCCCTCCTTGGGGTGCTCCTGTGTTGTTCGTTAAAAAGAAAGATGGTTCTTTCCGCATGTGTATCGACTATCGTGAGCTCAACAAACTCACCGTCAAGAATCGTTACCCTCTTTCGCGTATCAACGATCTCTTTGATCAACTTCAAGGCGCTGCCTGTTTCTCCAAAATCGATCTTCGTTCTGGTTATCATCAACTTCGAGTCCTCGAAGAGGACGTTCCCAAAACCGCTTTTCGCACTCGCTATGGACATTACGTGTTCGTGGTTATGCCTTTTGGCTTGACCAACGCACCCGCTGTGTTCATGGATCTCATGAATCGCATTTGTAAGCCTTACTTGGATCGCTTCGTGATCGTCTTCATTGATGATATTCTCATTTATTCTAAATCTCGAGCCGATCATGAGCGTCATCTTCGCCTTATACTTGAACTCTTGCGTACTGAACGTTTATACGCTAAGTTCTCTAAATGCGAGTTTTGGATCAAAGAAGTTCAGTTCCTTGGGCACGTTGTCAGTGAAAAAGGAATCCATGTCGACCCTTCAAAAATCGAAGCCGTGAAGAATTGGACCGCGCCTAAATCTCCTTCTGAAATCCGTTCATTCTTAGGATTGGCGGGTTATTACCGTCGTTTCATCTCGAACTTTTCAAAAATCGCCGTTCCGCTCACTTCGTTGACTCAGAAAGAGAAGCCTTTTGCTTGGGGTCCTGAGCAAGAGGAATCTTTTCAAACTCTCAAGGACTTGCTCTGCAACGCTCCTATCCTCGCTCTTCCTGATGGGAATGATGATTTCGTGGTGTATTGTGATGCCTCGAATCGTGGTCTTGGTTGTGTGCTCATGCAACGAGACAAAGTCATCGCTTACGCCTCTCGTCAACTCAAAATACATGAGAAGAATTATACTACCCACGACCTCGAGCTTGGCGCAGTTGTTTTTGCGTTAAAGATTTGGCGACACTACCTATATGGTACAAAGTGTGTGGTTTTCACCGACCATAAGAGCCTACAACACATCTTTGACCAAAAAGAACTCAATATGCGTCAGCGACGTTGGGTGGAATTACTCAACGACTACGACTGCGAGATTCGCTACCATCCTGGTAAGGCGAATGTCGTGGCCGATGCACTTAGTCGTAAGGCTCATGTAGATGTCATTCGTTGTTTTCATATCTCGAGCGATCTTCACAATCGCATTCGTGAAGCGCAGTACTCATCTATCAATGAAGGTTCCATGGCTGTAGAAATACGTGGAGCATCTGAAAGTCAACTCGTTTCGAAACCTGATGGTCTCCTCTATTGTTGTGACCGCGTCTGGATTCCGGATCGCGACAATCTTCGTGACCTTATCATGAACGAAGCACACAAATCTAGGTACTCAATTCATCCTGGCGCTGACAAGATGTACCATAATCTACGTACATCCTATTGGTGGCCCGGTATGAAGAGAGACATTGCTGTGTACGTTTCCAAGTGTCTTACCTGTTCGAAAGTCAAAGCCGAGCATCAACGACCTTCTGGCCTACTCGAACAACCTGAAATTCCCGTTTGGAAATGGGATAGCATTGCGATGGACTTCATAACTAAACTCCCACGTACACCTTCTGGTTACGATAGCATTTGGGTAGTTATTGATCGTTTGACTAAGTCCGCTCAATTCATTCCCATTCGCGAGGATTTCAAGGTTGAACGACTTGCTCGTATCTATACCAATGAAGTCATACGCCATCATGGTGTTCCTATCGACATCATTTCTGATCGTGATGGTCGATTCACTTCGCGTCTCTGGCAAACTTTTCAGTCCGCTATGGGCACTCATTTAAATCTCAGTACGGCTTTTCATCCTCAAACGGATGGACAGACTGAACGTACTATCCAAACCCTAGAGGACATGCTCCGTTCTTGTGTCATCGACTTTGGTGGTAGTTGGGATGTGCATTTACCTTTGATCGAGTTCTCGTACAACAATAGCTATCACTCCAGTATTCAAATGGCTCCTTTCGAGGCATTGTATGGTCGCAAATGCCGATCTCCTTTAAGCTGGCACGAGATTGGTGACAAACATTTTACTGGCCCTGAGATCATACAAGAAGCAACGGATAAGATTCTTCAAATCCGTGACAATCTACTCAAGGCTCGAAGTCGTCAAAAGAGCTATGCTGACAAAGGACGCAAACCAATGGAATTCAACGTTGGGGACCTTGTCCTACTCAAAGTGTCCCCTTGGAAAGGAGTGGTTCGTTTTGGTAAAAAAGGAAAACTTGCCCCTCGCTATGTTGGTCCTTTCAAGATACTCGAAAGGATTGGTAAAGTGGCTTATTGACTCGATTTACCTCAAGAGCTCAACAACGTTCATCCAACGTTTCACGTCTCGAACCTAAAGAAATGTCTCGCTGATGAAGGACTTCAAGTTCCTCTCGAAGATCTTCAAATCAACGAAACTATGCATTTCGTGGAAAAACCTGTAGAAATCGTGGACCAAGAAGTCAAGTTATTAAGGCGCAGTAAAATTCCTATTGTCAAGGTTAGATGGGAAGGGAAACGTGGCGCCGAATTTACTTGGGAACTCAAAAGTGATATGAAGTCAACGTACCCTCATCTTTTCCCTACGTCTTCCTAAATTTCGGGACGAAATTCCCTAAACGAGGGGAGACTGTAACGCTCCGCATTTCCGCACTTTCTCGTTTTAGCAAGTCATGTTGTACTTTCCATATTTAGACACTTGTACTCTCTTTGTAATCTACTTTCGTTTCATTTGTAATTCGAGACTATTGATCATAATGAAAACGAAGCTATTTTATTCATGTTTGTGTTAGATTTATGTGCAAATTTTCACGTTTGAACGATATATTATCCTAGACTCTCGATTCGTTGTTACGCTCTAAGCTCGTTAAGCTAGTTGAAACTATTAAAATGATGAGATACGGATCCTAAAGCTCAAAACTCGAAAGCCTTGTGAAACGAATAAACGTTTAAAGATTTCATTTCGTTATAAATATGGTTGTTTTTTTTAATTATTTAAAATCATGAAATTAATTAATTCTTTTTTTTTCTTTTCTTTTTTTTTATTTAAAAGTTATTTTTATAATAAATTTATTTAGATCCGTTAGATTTTTAAGGTTAAGAAATAACCTAGTTAAATTACTTAACCAATAACTAATTGGATAAAATACTTTATAACTTAGTTAGTAGTTTAAACTATGAGGTTAGTTCTTTTAAATGATATAACTTAACTAGTTAAAGTTCAGGGGTAAAGTGTGTAACAAATGATAATATAAGGTTTTTAGTAAAAAGAAAAAATAAACAAAAAGACTGAAGGAAGCTGGGATCGAACCCGGGTGTTCAGCAACTCCAAGCAACCGCCCAACCACTCCGTTGTGGTTTCTTTTGTGATCAAATCCAAGCCTCAAATTATTTAAGCACTCCCGCCAAAGTAGCCCAGCGTGCAAATCAGCAATCAGACGCGTTCAGCTCTATATTTTTGGCGGTTTTCTTATTTTTTTTTTTTGAGTTTTAAACTCGAAATTAGGCATTTAATACCCAACCAACACAACCCAAACCTTCTCCTATAAATACCACACTAATCCAAGTCCTAAACACTTTACAAACTCATCCAAATCACTCTTAAAACATCAAAAACGCAGCTGATTATCACAAATTCGAGCAGATTGTTAGCTCTCCACTAAAGTGAGCATAACTCACTCATTTCTTAACCTTTTCACTTGATTCTTTTTCCCACTTGTTTGGAACAACCTTAGGAACATTTTCAGAGGTTTTCCATGGAAAACCAAGCTCTGGAATGTCCCCAAAAAGGCTCCAAAGTGGACTGTTCGTTTTTGTTTTCATCTAAACTTTGTTAATCTTAGTAAACTTGAGTCTATCTCATCTCAAACCTATGTCTTAATGCTCATAATCAAATGAATGGTTAGTTGGGCTTAAAAACAAGGCTGAGAAATGTTAAATCAGAGGTTAAAACCTCACAAATATTCTGTTTTAGTTAGGGTTTTACCCACAAGTAGTGTTCAAGCATGAAGCTTGATGAATGTGTGATGGTTGGACTAGCTTGGGCTATCCTTCATAGAAATCCACTCACTACTTAATGTTTTTCCATAGATTAGTTGTTGTTATTACATTATTACTTGTAAGTTCATGACCCTCCTTGTTGTTTATAACAACAAGTGTAGTGGTGAACAATAGAGGTACCTAAATGGAAGCTTGTTCTTCCTACCTCATGTATGAATTCTATGACACAAAGAGGTGCCTAAATGGAGACATTAATCTCCTACCTCATGCTTGAACCTAGGACTTTGTAATCTTTTTATAGTTACTTGTCAAGAATATGTTACATCATCTATGACCATGCCCTTGTTACGACTCTAATGGACCTTTGAATCCATGAAATCATACTAACTCTTTTGAGTTTTAATAGTGTCAAGAACAAGAGTTATGTGTACAAGATGATTATTTTCACTTATGTTATTTTCCATACATTTTAGACTCCGAATCTATAATCTTCCGATTTTCCCCAAACTCACACACCTATGTTTTCCTCGTGTAGAAGGACTAGGTGCTCCAAACTAATCCATCCACCAACTCACTCGCGGGATCTCAAGTAGGAAAGCTTGTAACCGCGGTGAGTATACTCGATCCCTTTTTCTCCCTTTACACTTTGGGATGCAACATGTATACCTATTCAAAACAACTTTTATGTTTAAACAAAACATACTCTATCTATGAACGTGACATGAAACTATCATGAATATTGCTATGCTTGTATGCTCTATGAACGATTTGGAACGTTATATGCTCATTAACTTTGCTAGCCCACCTTAACAATTATAGCGCTATAGGATTAACGCCCCGCCCGCTATTCTATTGGGTATTGTTAAGTTAAACATTACCACCCCGCTAAACTATTGGGATTAGGCTATTTTATGCGTTGTATTCTTGGGTTTGATCATATAGTACGCCAAAATTGCATTGCTAGTAAATTTATTCACTATGTAACATGTTGGATATGAGTTTTTATTCTATTATGCTATGTAGTCAAACTTGTATACTCGCCTTTGCTTTTGCATTGAACTCTATTTTAATACATGTTGCAGGTTAATTATTGAGATGATATGCAAGACGAAACAAAATTTAGGGTGGACTAGATACACACCTAGATTAATCTATCTTTTGTTGTTATGTTACAATTTGAAACAATGTTGCCATTTTTATTTGAATCTTGTATGACATTTAGTCTTGAAATGAAATTTTGAATTAAATTAATATTGTCACATAGTGTTATGATGTTTTGAGCAATTTGTTCGTCTCATCCCGATGTTTCCGCCATCAGTTGGGGTGTGACAGGGGGAGTGTTTTAGAAAGTTGTATAGTGCCAGATTACGGTTTCTGGTTAATGGTTTTAAAATGTTGTTACTTATCATTTGTATGAGTGATTGCAGGAAAAATCCAGATTACGATCCCGAGAGCTGAGTCTAAGGGGGAGTCTGAAGACGAGCTCAACGCAAACGGAAGCGTGCAAAGAGCCAGGTATCGTTCCTGGAAGAGCTTGTAACTGGAAAGCCAGGTATCGATCCCAAAAGCACGGAAGCTTGACAAAAGGGGGAGCCTGATGAAGAGAAGAGTTTACCGAAAGGGGGGAGCTGAAGCTAAAAACAGATCCACGGGGATTCTGTTCAAACAAAAGAGAGTCTACGTTGATGAAGACGTGTTAAAGCTTCAAGAAGACTCAAGAGAGAGAGAAAGAAAAGGCGCTACGAGCTTGACTACGGATTGACTGCAGCAATATCCAAGGGGGAGTCTGTTGGTGCATTATCTGTCTATCGCCTCCGTCAATCTAGTCCGTAGCAGAAACTGAAGAAAACGAGATTTATATTGTGATATTAGTGATACTTAGTTAAAAAGGCAAGGTGGCATGATTGTAATTAATGAGAAACCTCATTAAACCCCTTGGCCTATAAATAGGAGGCTTATGCCTTTGTTTTAAAACTTTTGCCATTTTACATCTTGGAGAGCTAGAGGCTAGAGAGAGAAGCTAGAGAGAGAAAGTTCGTGTTTGTGATTCAGGTGCTGTACGTTTTCAGATTCATCTAATAGAATCACAGTTTATATTACGTCTCGTGTGTTCGGTCACGTTCGTGTACGGATTCCGCACGTCACACGTTCGATTACGCAATCGTTTTGGAGTCAAAACCGGTCCTACAGAAACATCTGATATGATCATTAATTTTATCAAGAAAATTGAAAATCTGTTAAAACTAACAGTAAGAAGGATCAGATCAGATAATGGGACAGTATTCAAAAATTCAAAAATTGAGAGTTTTCTTGTGAGCAAAGAAATCTCTCATAATTTTTCAGCTCCCAGAACCCCTCAACAAAATGGGGTTGTTGAAAGAAAAAATAGAACCTTAGTTGAAGCTGCCAGAACAATGCTTGCCTATGCCAAAATGCCTACTCACTTTTGGGCAGAAGCAATTGCAAATGCATGTTTTACTCAAAGCAGAACCCTTATCAACAAAAGGCTAAATAAAACACCTTACAACAATATAAATGATAGGATTCCAAGTGTAAAATTTTTACACACATTTGGTTGTACATGTTTTGTTTCCAATGATTTTGAAAGCCTTGAAAAATTTGACAGAAAAACAGAAAAAGGTATTTTTCTTGGATATTATTTGTCCTCAAAAGCTTAAAGAATCTTTATTCTTAACACAAGGACAATCAGAGAAAGTTTATATGTCTCATTTGATGACTCATCAGAAACTGAAGTTTCTGATGAATACATGAAAGAAATAAAATTTTCTGACAAACAAGAAAACTATGAGCATCTCTTTGAATTGATATCAGAAGATTTTCTAGAACATGATAAATCTTATACATTTAAATCATCAGAAATATCATGTACTAACCCTGAAGAACAAGTAAATAGCACATCAGAAAATCAAAATTCTGGTGCTTTACACCAAACAGAGGCAACTGGACAGGGGGAAACTTCAAATCCATCAGAACCAACAGTTGTCCACAACAGGTTAAGATGCATCAAAGGGCATGTTCATTCTGATATCATTGGCAATCCAGCTGATGGTGTGAGAACAAGATCTGCAACTGCACATGAATGTGCATATGCTGGGTTCTTAAGCAAAATAGAACCCAAATCTGCCAAAGAAGCTCAAAATGACCCAGACTGGATACAAGCTATGCAAGAAGAGCTGGATCAATTCGAAAAGAGCAAGGTATGGGATCTGGTACCTAAGCCTAAAGACAAATCTGTCATAGGCTCAAAATGGGTATACAGGAATAAATCGGATGAGAATGGCATAATCACAAGGAACAAAGCAAGGTTAGTGGTCAAAGGTTACTGTCAACAAGAAGGTATTGATTATGATGAAACTTTTGCACCAGTAGCTAGATTGGAAGCTGTAAGAATTTTTCTTGCTTATGCTGCATCCAAGGATTTCAAAGTTTATCAAATGGATGTAAAATCAGCTTTCCTAAATGGTAAAATTGAAGAGGAAGTTTACGTGCAACAACCAGAAGGCTTTGTTGATCTAAAATTTCAAAATCATGTTTATAGATTAAACAAAGCCTTATATGGGTTGAAGCAAGCTCCTAGAGCCTGGTATGAAACATTATCAAATATCTTAATCAATTCTGGGTTTACCAAAGGTACTATTGACACCACACTTTTTCTCAAAACACACAAAGTCATACCTTGTTGGTTCAGATATATGTTGATGACATTATATTTGGATCAACAAATGAAAAATTTTGCAAAAAGTTTCAAAAGTTAATGACCAGCCACTTTGAAATGAGTATGATGGGTGAATTAACCTTTTTCTTAGGGTTACAAGTCAAACAAAGAATTGATGGAATATTTTTGAGTCAATCAAAATATGTGAAAACAATTCTACAAAAATATTCACTTGAAAACTGCTCTGTTTCAAAAACTCCCATGGCAACAGGGAACAAATTAGATTCTGATAAAGATGGAATAAGTGTAGATATTAAAACCTATAGAGGGATGATAGGGTCATTGCTATATTTGACTGCAAGTAGACCAGATATCATGTTTGCTACATGCTTTCTGGCCAGATATCAATGTGATCCTAAAGAATCTCACTTAAAAGCTTTAAAAAGGGTTTTCAAATATCTAAAAGGCACTTCAGAACTTGGTCTCTGGTATCCAAAGGATACAAACCTTGAATTAATTGCATACACAGATGTCACACCCTGGCTTTGCGGAAGCGTGGTTAATTTGGTGTGACTTCTTAATACCATAGCTTAACCATAACAAGCTATATGAATTTAAAATCATGCAAAGTCATCCATTGAAAATAAAATTGTCAAACATTGTCTAAATGGGTAAACACCCGACAACCATTACTTGTCTTAACAGTACAACCACTACCATAATGCAACATAAATAAACATGGTTCAGAGGCTATGGCTTGTCCAGGAAAGAGCCATAAACCTTGAACCCGGATGACTCTGAATCTAAATGCAGCGGGAAATCCTGCTAAACCGTGCCAGATCCTTAATTCCCTGAAATACATGTAAGTTGAAAAATCAACAATAATGTTGAGCGAGTTCATGCGAAAATGAGTAAATAAACCTTTATCTTTATCAAAAACCCTGGTATGTAGCAAATAAGGAAAAAGAGATCACCAATGGTTTGCAAGGCCATTGATATGTGTGAAGTGCAAGTAGGGATGACTCAAACCTAGCGGATTTATGCGTCGGGCACTAAGTCACCCCGAGGTCCGTTATGCTGGACCTGGGGCTGGGCTCGCTACACCCAGATAGATCTACCGCTCCTGTCCCTCGGTCCTCAACGAGGATTAATGGCCTCAAGTTTCTGCCTACCCACTCACATGATCTAAGTAATAACCCTCCTTATGCTAATCATACCATGTATAACATATCCATAATCATTGTAACATGTATTTCACCCCCGCAGTTTATAAAACTGAAAACAGTTAAGAGAAAAGGGGGACATGAACTCACAGTGAAGGCGTCACTAAAACAGTAATCCGAATATCCGTGTGCTGCGCAACGACCTACATGTGCTAATTCTATTAGACGGATGGCCGTGCTTTAGCTTCATAGATTATATTTTTGGGAAACAGTTAGTCAACCGTTTCGTATATATATTTGATACTTTACTTTCCTTCCCAAGGATGGGGGATTTAAATACATGTGTATTCATATTATCTCATTAAGTCCCACTTAATATATTTTATTTCTTATTCCAAAATATAATTATTTTTCTCAAAAATAATATATTTTCTTTACATAATTCTTTTCCAAAATAATACGTTGACAACATACGTGTCGATGAATATTTCTGCGTAAAGCGTAAGTTACGTTTTAATGATTAGGTGGTAATAGAAATTACCGTTGTAACTTTTATGCTTGTCGTATAAGCGTTTGTATTATTTTGAGTTCGACAAAGTTTGTAAATATTATTTTTACTCTAAAAATAATATTTATACATTTTCACAAAATAATCATAAACAGTGTTGTGAAAAATATATTTATTGAATAAATATTTATCACGTTTATTTTTGTGAAAATCCCACCTCCGAATATTTAATAAAGTCATGGCGAAATATATTTTGTAAATACTTCAAAAATAATTCCAACACTTGTAAATATTCTAAGTGTTAGATTTTTAGAAAATTTCGCCAGAGTTTCCCCTGTAACTGGAGGTGGCCACGCTTTCAAGCGTATCATTTTCTTTTACAAAAACATCTCAACAATTTATCAAATCAACCGAAACAATTTTCCAACATGCTAAACAAGTTTTAACACTTCAAATTGTAGATTATTTTGCGAGGTCGTATTACCACATGAACTTGTAATTTTTCCAAGAGTCGTTTTGTAGATCACTTTATATTAGTGGATCTATTCATATAATAACTTAGTCTTGTAAAAACCCCGTTTTTAGAAACAATCACTCTTCACAACTTCCCGACAACTTTTGTAAAAACTCAATATTTTGTCGGATCTTTTATGTACAAGTGTTTCTACACTTGTAGTTTATAGAAAATCATACTTATTCATATCTTACCCATTTTTATAAAAACGTGATTTTCTCGACACCCGGTCCTACGAATATACCACTTGTACATCCGTAGATCGGCTTGTTTTAGATACTATTTTTCATGTCAAAACATTTTTACACAAGTTCATGTTTCCCGTGTGGTGGAGTTTCACCTTTTAACCCTTGTACACAAGAAACAAGTGTATGTCAAGATACGCGATCCGGACAAAGTCGGGTTAAACGATGATGAGAGCCACCACATCGTAGATCGGGCCATATTAATCAACATATTCAAGTACTACGACTTTTACACGCGTTATGTGCTTTTATCCAACGAAATACACGTTTTTGAAGACTTTAAAGTTTCATTTAGCGGGTTACCGACATTCAACCATCAAAAATCCTTTTAACCACTTTAGACACGATTAATAATGAGTTTTAAACGTTATACCTCTAGCTCGGGGCTAGGGAAGATCTATGGCGAAAACTGAGTGGATAATAGCAAACGGTAGAGGTCCTTCGCGTTCCGTTTGTTCCGAGCTCCGTTGTACGTAACCACCGATACTTGAATATACTTGGAATTAGCAAAGCTCGAACCGACAATGGATGTGGGGGTGGGGTGGCTCACGGCCGAGAGGGGCAAGGGGAGAGGGAGAGAGAGTGAGGTGAAGTGTGTGTGTGTTTGTGTGTGAGAGGTGAGGGGCTTTTTATAGAGATTTCGTCCTCGATCCACGTGCAATCTAATTAAATATTCAAATGTGTACCCTCCCCGGTCCCACTAGTTGGCCGATTTCCTTAGGATGTAATGACATCCGGTTCGTTTTCAATCGTTCAGTTACGGTTCAGTTACGTTAAGTGCATTACTTTAAGGTACTAACCTCGTTAGTTGCTTTAGTGCATCAAAAGCGGGTGTTAGGGTAATCAGGGACCCTAACTGGCTCAGAAAAAATACCAATATTAATTTTGGCAATATTTTTATGTTCCGGGTATTGTCCGGTTG